>NC_043005.1:10017302-10051797 GCF_006345805.1 Octopus sinensis | reverse complement strand
CTGCTTACCACGAAATCCTGCACGTTCATTCGAATCCCGCGTGTGATACAGCTTTGCCCTGCTTCTGTGGCATATATAATATATATATATATTATATATATATATATATAATATATTATATATATATATATACACATGTACAAACACACATGTATAATATATAGATATATATATATATATATATACACATGTACAAACACACACACACACATGCATATATGGCTGATATATATTTATTTCTTTGTTGCCCACAGGGGGCTAAATATAGAGGGGACAATTAGGTCAATCTTAATGCCTGTCAATTATCTCCCTCTGTACTTCCTATACTCTCTTCATATATATATATATGACAAGGACAGACAAAGTGTTTAAGTCGATTATATCGACGCCAGTGCGTAACTGGTACTTATTTAATAGACCCCGAAAGGATGAAAGACAAAGTCGACCTCGGCGGAGTTTGATCTCAGAACATAACGCAGACGAAATACCTATTTCTATTTCTTTACTACCCACAAGAAGCTAAACACAGAGAGGACAAACAAGGACAGACAAACGGATTAAGTCGATTACATCGACCCCAGTGCGTAACTGGTGCTTATTTAATCGACCCCGAAAGGATAAAAGGCAAAGTCGACCTCGGCGGAGTTTGATCTCAGAACATAACGGCAGACGAAATACCGCTAAGCATTTCGCCCGACGTGTTAACGTTTCTGCCAGCTCGCCGCTTATATATATTTGTATTGTGTGTCACTGAGGTACAGCGATATTAATAAACTGATGTTTGCTTCAGTTGAGCTCCGGGCATAATATGAAATGAAACATATAACGGAGGAACAGAAAATTATGCATTAATTATTCATTAATTTGAAGCTGTTTTCGGTATAAGATGTACGGCATTTAGAGCTTAGTACTTGTGCATTATGCTAAAGCTTCCTCAGACATTACAGCTTCCTCAGATGATCAAACATGTCTGTCGTAAAAACAATATACGATGCCATTCAGAATAAAGACTGTCTCTTTTACTTGTTTCAGTCATTTGACTGCGGCCATGCTGGAGCACCGCCTTTACTCAAGCAAATCGACCTCAGGACTTATTCTTTGAAGCCTAGTACTTACTCTATCTGTCTCTTTTGCCGAACCGCTAAGTTACGGGGACGTAAACACATCAGCATCTGTTGTCAAGCGATGTTGGGGGGACAAATACAGACACACAAACATACACACACACACAACACACACACACACACACATACATACATATATATATTTATATATATAAATATACATATATACGACAGGCTTCTTTCAGTTTCCGTCTACCAAATCCACTCACAAGGCATTGGTCGGTCCGAGGCATATAGTAGAAGTCACCAGCCCAAGGTGCCACGCAGTGGGACTGAACCCGGAACCATGTGGTTGGTAAGCAAGCTACTTACCACACAGCCACTCCTACGCCTGTCCAGGAATAAATATAGAAAATCCCCCTGTTATTGAATAGAAACAAAACATCAACAAAAAGGAACACTACTGGAACATTTCCGTTAAAATTTCTCTCAAGTGTAAACATAACTGGCCGGATATTGTTATTTAGGACAGACAATGAAAAGTATGTACCATCATAGAGGTCTGCCATCCTGCTGACGTGAATATCTCTTTGAAAATCAAGGAAAAATAGGATAGATATGGCTAACTGCATCGAAACCTCTAGCTTCTGTATCCAGATTATATATTCACATATATAACATTTATAATTTGTGCACTTGGCTTTGTGAGTTAATGCCTAAATGACAATTTAGATAAGCCAGGGTTTTTCAGAAAAAGAAATCGACCAATTAACTCGCACCATTACTAATACAATCTGTAAGTGTTTTAGTAAAAATTGCAAGACTTTTATCAAGTTTAAAATGTCACATTGTTTTTACTATCTACATTCCAATGATGGAGTTTTGTATCTTTGTTAAAACTAGCTCTTCTTCAGAGGAGGAAGAAGTTAAATAATTATAAAGAGAAGAGAACATTCATACACTCATATATACAGACATACAGACATACAACAGACACAGACAGGCAGACACACACACACACACACAACACAATACACACACACACACACACACACAGATACTGAAACAATGGCGCATATATCAATCCATTGCCATAAAGACTTTATACTCATATAATAATTTCGGGCAATCGCTGTGACATGGGAATACTTGACAATGAACTAGCAAGAGATAACGTTCACACATCACTGAACACTAACGTTCAATTTCTATAACACACAACATATATATCTCTCAGAGCTAAATAAAAACAATGGATATTTTATATGGAATAGATTACAATTTTAAAAGTCAAACAAGCCATAAACATTATCCACTGTCAACCATATTATCTCACTAATAGTCTCGTTTCTTCTATTTATTTTCTTTTTTACTTACAGTTTTTCTTTCGGTAATTGTTTATTCCATATGATATCTCTTAAAAATTTTTTTCTTTCTCCCTACCAGAACTTCTAATGACATTCCATGTATATTTTAATTACCTTTTTGCTAATCTCTAGCCAAATCTCTCCTCCAATTTCCATAATCTACAACACCATTCAGAATTTTACTGCTTCTCTATTCTCTCTTCTTTTGTTTTCTAACATGCTTTCTGCTGAAATCCTACCTAATCTATTTTCGCCGTCCATTTTATGACGCTTTATGTTATCATGGCACTATTCAATTACTACGTAGCTTCTCGCTTCTTTATCAACATGATGTGCTCCTATTACTATATTTAAAATATATTTATTAAAAATACAAAACAACAACAGATTCTTTTCATCTTGCAATCATGACTCTATCTCAATCATTAAAACTGCTTCCATACACATATTAAGAGAAGAGCAAAATATATATGATATGACTATATAAAACGTGTCTATATGTACGCATGTAACAATACATACACACGCGCGCATATATTATATATCCAGGGAGTGTTAATAATATTGTTTACCATCCAATTATAAAATCTTTTTTATAGATTGCAATGGAAAGTGCTGTGTGGTAATTCTTTTCTCAATAAGAACCTTAAACAACTGCAAGGACTCATTAAATTCTATAGAAAATAACAAAAACAAAATCTCTCTATTCTCCAATCATTTTTACAGACTTATTTGTATGCTACTCGCTTTAGGTGATCATTATGGATTACCAATATTATTGTTACTAGTGGTAACTTGCCTGTTCCATTGAAATACATCGCAGTTTAAATTGCTAGTTTCTGAATTACTGCATTGATATCTGTTTATATTCTTATACTCCTAAATAATATACTAGATGTGGGTGATGCAGATGGCAGAATCGTTAAAGCGTCGGAGAAAATTACTTTCAACATTATTTACATCTCACTGCGTTCTCCTCTACTTCTGCCTTTCGTTAGTCGAGGGTTCGGTCAGTAAAAATCAATTGGATTGATTCAATCGATTTCACTGCTCTCCCTTCGCTTACAATTATGTGTTATTGTGCCAGCGGAAGGAATTATAATCAAGCAAAATATTTTAAGGGCATTAACATACTCTAACCCACGATATCTCTGACACTGCAAGTACAGTCGATCTAAAACAACCAAGCATACTTCACAGTAATCTAAAGTAATAGGCGGTGAATTAACAGAACCGTTAAAGCGCCAAATAAAATTAAGTGTGGTATTTGATCTAATACTTGGCTTTCTAAGATCAAATCGCACGGTGGTCAACTTTCACTCCTTCGGATTTAATAAAAAAAATAGAACCAATCCAAGGTAAAAAGGCGGTAATAACATCTTATTAGATGCCTACTGGTGTTTGTTTTGGGTCTTTGTTTTTCTAAGTTCAAATCCAGCTGTAGTCCACTTAGTTGACAGATATAATCCGGTGACCAGTTAAATAACACCACTTGGACGCTTTTAACAAGGTCTTCTCTGTTGCAAGCATTCAGATCAGTATCAGGATACCTTCCTTCCTCACTACAACTTCTTACATGAGCACTGCCTTTCCTCCTGCCTAAGAACACGGCATCATTCTAGTGGACAAATATGCAAAAGAAACAAACAAACAAAAAATATCAGTCCAAAATACTTTGAAGTGATGCAACAGTCACACCGAAGAAGGACACAGAAAGACTGAATAGTAAAGAGGTTTGTTTCAATATTAAGATGCTCCCGGTTCGAGCCTACTGTATGATCCCAGATTTTTCGACCCCAGCTTTGTCAAAGAGATTGGATACATGGAAACTGAGTGGCAGCCTATCGGATGAATCGAGCCTGTAATTCAAAGGCTCAGATTTGTTACAAACTGTGTCGTGCTAATGCTGTCTGGGTATTGATGGTACACAAGCCGGTGGAGCATTTAGCCATTTACAAGCTGATTTAATGTGCAGCTATTGTGATTGATCGAACAACTAAATATTCATTCTTGAAACCACCAATGGTTGCTGCAGAAGAGCAACAACTACTGCACTTATATCTCCCTACATCTCACTCATCTCCGTCGATACAAATGCGCCAAACTAACAGTGTTTAGAAGCACATTGGGCAATGAGAAAAAATACGATATATTTGCCTGACATTCAGTATTTTATATGTTAGAACTAACAGCTAAGCCCGGTTTCACCCGGTCTGTTTGGATGATGTGGCTGTGATCGTTTTCGCTTAGGCATAATCTATAACAGCGTTTGTCAACCTTATCATTTCGAGTCCCCTGCTTCGATTGGAGCCTCCAACTATATGAAAATTTCCTGACCCCACCCCGTCAGAAAACAGCTTCTAAGCAACTGGTTGTTTTAATGGCGGAAGAAAGAGGGGAATTCCATTAGAAACAGTTTTAATCAATTTTCTCGGTAAGTATGGGGGTTAGGAAAAAATACAAACTGCATTCCAATCTATGCACCCGTCTCCAAATGTCTGCCATTTTTCATGCGAATCTATCCAGCCGTTTGGCTGTGAACCTCAAGACAAGAAAGAATACAATGATCGCCCATGTCCAATTTATATTATAGATGAACAATATAGTCTCGCATTAACAATGATCGACAAGAGCACCAATGATCCAGATGTATCAGGTCTATTGGAGTTTTGTGCATTTTATTTAGACGTTTGACCAACTAAAGAGCCTCACTCCTG
The DNA here is from genome assembly GCF_006345805.1 of Octopus sinensis. NCBI lineage: Eukaryota > Metazoa > Mollusca > Cephalopoda > Octopoda > Octopodidae > Octopus > Octopus sinensis. The sequence goes on along the minus strand of NC_043005.1, from coordinate 10,046,649 downwards.
ACTGCGCTAGAAGAGAAAAAAATGACACTAACTATAGTATAACAAACGAACATGCATATATATATATATTTGTGTATATATGCATTTACGTTTCGTTTTTGGATTTGGTTTGCAAGATTCTTTATATGAGTTCGTGTGCTGAAGCATATTCTGTTGTGTCTGGAAAGAGTAATTTTCTTTTTGTGCCTTATAATGTATCACACTCACCGGTAAAATTTCCACTTATTTCATATTTTTATTGTCCTAAAATTTTCGTTGCGTCTGGCAATAAAATATTAGGACAATTAAAATGAGAAATAGTGGAAATTTTACCGGTGAGTGTGATACATAATAAGGCACAAAAAGAAAATGACTCTCCCCAGACACAACAGAATATGCATTTACATATATGCATATATGATATACATGCATGCGTACATACATACATACATACATGCATGCATACATACATACATACATACATACATACATACATACATACATACATACGTGCATACATACGTGCGTACATACATACATACATACATACATACATACATACATACGTGCATACATACATACATACATACATACATACATACATACATACATACATACATACATACATGCATACATACATACATATATACATACTGGCTTATAGGCAGTGTGTATACATTAAGTATGATACATCGATGGCTACATTATTTTCAGCTTCAACACATCATTCTTAGATCAAATCCCCAAACAAGTACTGCATGAATACCTAAGCTGACGATGGGAATTCCACTTGGGTTCTGGGATTGTTTGAAACATTTGCTGGATTTTAATCAGTTATTATTCGAACGCTTTGAAATAGTAACTACACTTTATATAACGTAGTCCCAGGATATGCAATGCCAGATAAAAAGAGAGAGTACGATCATAGCGGCGACACCTTTGATCATACGTATGTCCAGACATGACTGATCTCCGAACAAACAACAAATACACGAATAATTCTTCAAATTTGCTTTCCTATAATCAACATTCCTGGTCATCATGAAAGACAATTAGATACCTCAGTTTGTATTCAATGTTCCGAAGAGAAAAATATGGCTCGCATTCATAGATCACGTATAATCTGTGTTATTTTGGCTGTATGGAAGTTGATTTAAGTCTATTTATAATCATATGTACAAAATTGTTGGAGAGTTCTGCTTAGTATTAGTTTTAGAATATCTATTTCCGATTTAGGATATGTATTCATGGACTAATCAGCCGTACATTTTCTGATGTGTGAGTGTGACCTCAACCATGTGATATTTCGTATTTTTCTAATGGTTTGTCTTAGCATTATAAAACTTACATTTTTAACAGACGAAATACATAGGTGACAGCTCTAATATTATATCATACAAATAGCTATTACGTTTGTAGATATCCTGAGGCATTTATATCTGTTTACCTGTTTCTCTCCATCTAATCATCTTTCTATCTATCTATCTATCTATCTATCTATCTATCTATCTATCTATCTATCTATCTATCTATCTGAGCGTGTCTGCATACGCGGACGACGTCACCGTCATAGTGTCTAGCCACGAGCACATCGAGCTGGTCGGCGAGACACTGAAAAACTACGAAGCGGTGACAGGAGCGAAAATCAACGGGAAAAGTCAGTGGGCTTGCGACTAGGCACTGGAGAAGCAAGCCCATGCCGTCCACCAGCGCCTCGTCGTGGACGCTGGACCGACGGCCCGTTTGAGTTTGCTCGGGGTCTGGTTTGGTCCGGACCTCCAAGTGGAGAAGAACTGGAACGAGATAACGAGTAGGGTGGTCACTCGCCCGGCAATGGCCCGAGAGGAAACTGTCCCTAAAAGGTCGAGCGGAGGTGGCGAACACGTACATCGCGTCGTCATCTATACTACCGACTACCGCCTGACCGTCGTACCTTGTCCCGACCCTACCATCACCAAACTACAACGCATCCTCTTTCGCTTCTTGTGGAAAGGATGCGTCCCGATGCTCAGGCGATCCATTTGCTGTCAACACCCGTTAAAAGGAGGGCTGGGCATGCCGTGGTTGATGATGCGCAGACACGCGCTGAGACTGCGACATCTCTGGCTCTATGTAGACGACGGTGAACAGGTGTGGTCGCCGTTTGTGAGGCACGCTTTCCCGCAGCTCGTCTCCATGACCGAACTGCAGTCGTGGATCAAAAGAGGCCGAGGAAGGGCGAATGGCACCGCGAGTGTCGCGTTGCTCTCAAGCAACTCTGCCGTCCGGGTCGACCTTAAGTGACTTCAACACAACCAAAGCATTCTATAGGGGTTTAGTGGAGGGGAGGTACGACGACGAGCTCGGGGCGAACCTGGACGTCGACGAGGAGTACCCGACCCGCCTGTTCGGGACGACTTTCGGGCCAGGGCCCATGGACAACTTCCAGAGATCCCTGGCCTGGCAGTGCTACCGAGAAGCGCTACCCGTTCGGGATAAGCTCTACAGACACGGCTCGAGAAACACGGGGCCGACCTGCCCGAGATGCGGTCAGAGCGACGAACCGTTCTGCATGCACTCGTTCAGTGTCCAACAATTTCCGACCTGTGGGCTTATGTCGAACAACTGCTGTCACGTGTGGGACGAGTCGGTTTATCAGCTGAGTCTATCGTCAATATTGTCACGCCTCCTTCCTTCAAACGGGAAGGAAGAGCTATTTTCAATCATCCTTGTGGCTATGGCGAAAGAATGTATCTGGTGGACGCGTCTGAAAGGATTGGAGACAAACACTTTCCTCTCTGGTCAATCTCTCATCAACTTCTTCAAGTACCACTTGAAAAGGAAAGTGAGAGTAGAGAGGCAAGTTTTGTCTAGCGAATGTTTTAAAAAAAGATGGGTGAATGTAGCAAGAATGGCATATGAATGACGAAGCCACCTTGAGCATAGTCCTATGAACCCAGAAATCGAAAACAGAGAGTTGCTTATTTGCAAAAAAAAAAAAAAAAAAAGAAATATAAAATGTGACTTTCATTGACCGAGGTTACCGTGGTCTTTTCCGCAGGCTTTTCTTTCCACGGGTAACTCACCTGTCCTCCCCTCTTTACACTTCATATTGACATTTCTCGTGATAACGATCCCTATTGATCATTTTTTTCCTCTCCCCCCCCCTTTTTTTTTTTTTTTTTTAACCCCCCCCTTATTTTTTGTCCTCTTTCTCTCCTTTTACGATCCCTTTTGATCGAACCTCCCCCTTCCTTTTCTTTTTTTTTTTTTTTTTTTTAATACCTTCAAAAGAAAAGCTCTACCTTGTAATTTGTTCTATCTGTGTGCAGCCCTGTGTGGCTAATAAAGAAACATATCCATCTATCCATCTATCTATCTATCTATCTATCTATCTATCTATCTATCTATCTATCTATCTATCTGTGTCTCTATCTGTCTGTCTGTCTCTCTGTCTATCTATCTGTTCGTTATTTCCCTTCCTCTATTACTCTTCACTTAACCATCCATGCATCTCTATTTTTCTCTTTCGATTCAATCTTTCTGTATGTATACACACATACACACACATACACACACATGTATATATATATATATATATATTATATATTAATGAATAAAACATATGCATATATATAAACATATATGTACCTACCTACCTCTAAATGTACATATACACGCATATATGAGTACACGACACCAAAAAGACGTCGAACACAATGAGAAACGAAAACATAGACACAAACCCAAGGAACTGGACATTTTTTAAACAGCAAAAAAATAGAGTACAGGACAATTAACACAAAGAAAAAACCCCTTCTTCAGTCAAACATATATATGTATGTGTATATGTATATTCTTTCATTGTTTAATTCTTTTACTTGCTTCACTCATTTGACTACGTCCATGCTGGAGCGCTGCCATTTAGTCGAACAATTAGACCCCAGCACTTATTCCTTGTAACCTTAGCACTTATTTTATCGGTCTTTTTTGCCAAACCACTAAATGATGGGGACATAAACATACCAGCATCGGTTGTGAAGCGATGGCAGAGGGAAGAACAACCCCCCATCTTTATATAAATATATATATATATATATATATATAATATATATATGACGGGCCTCTTTCAGTTTCCGTCTACCAAATCTACTCACAAGGTTTTGGTCGACCCGAGGCTATAGTACAAGACACGTGCCGAAGGTCCCACGCAGTGGTTGATAAGCAAGCTACTTACCACACAGCCACTCCTGAGCCTAGAATCAATAATGCTGTTCTCAAACAGGGAATCGAACCCGGGCCACCTGGCTGAAAGCCAGGAATCATGGCCACTATATATATACATACACACATACATGTGGGTATATATGTAGACTGAGTTATATTACATAATCTCCGAAGAGGCCTTATGATATTTTTGTAAATGTCTCATTTATATCTATATATTGACCAACCATAAAGGGCTAATATTGGTAAAATGAGACATACTTATCAACATGGCCGAAACAGCTGTAAGATGTAAACTATACTTATATTTATATTTACTTATATTTATATTCTCTTTTATATATATTCTACTCATTATACAACATTACTCTTTTATGTACACTTTTTTATATACATTCCTTTATGTACACTGATTTGTTCTGCTTTTTATAATTAACCCTACAGTCTCTTGTGTGGTGGTTTAATAAAGTATGTGATTGAGTATTATCTGGTAATTGATATTTGATTTAGATGTATTTCTCCATTTTCTTCTCTTGTATATATATATATATATATATATATATATATATATAATATATATATATATATACATACATACATAGACACATACATACATACATATGTACATGTGACCTCATGTGTACCGTTGGCGATTTTTTTCCCTCTGTCTTCCCTTCTCTGGATCTTTCCTTCTCCTATGTTTCCGACGAAGAGCTCCGCTTGAAAGGTTAAACCCTCCTTCTTTCCCCCTTTCCTGAGCGTCCAATAATACTATATTTGTTCCACGTTCTCGCGTTGTTGTGTTTTTTTGTGCTTTCTTGTTTGGATTAACTTTATATACATTCATACATACATATATGCATACATACATACATACATACATACATACATACATACATACATACATACATACATACATTCATACGTACGTATGTATGTATGTATGTATGTATGGTATGCATGTATGTATGTATGTTTGTATGTATGTATAGACAACCACCACACAAGTAGTATCAATAATCGTTGTGACAATGGTAATAGAAATATTAACATCATATCAGTCAATAATAAAGATTGTTTCGGTGTGAAAGGCTGGGTTAGATTACTTTAGAAGCATCAGAGAAATAAATTAGGCTGTCAGCAGAGATTAAATAAGCATCTTAAGAGGATTTGAGCTAAGTTACATGTAGAAGAAAAAAACATTCTCCATCAAGGTTAATTCAGCTATTATTACACGGTCGCACCACATCATGATGTGTACCTTTGAAAGTGTAATGAAAATAGCCAAAATAGCGATTGTGGGTGATTCATAAGGGAGATGAAGATAAAACGCCCTGTGTTCGAAACAGGCCGTGTGTCCCACAAGTGCTCAAACTTTAAAAAATTTATCACTTGCTTTCCACGAATTTTACAAGAAGAAAATGGAAATCTCGTGCAGGACTTTACAGAATCATCTAGAGGTGATATATAGAATTTCTATAGGGCGGCGAGCTCGCAGAAATGTTAGCGCGCCGGGCGAAATGCGTAGCCGTGTTTCGTCTGCCGTTACGTTCTCAGTTCAAATTCCGCCGAGGTCGACTTTGCCTTTCATCCAGTTTCGCACTGGGGTCGATGTAATCGACTTAATACCTATGTTTGTCTTTGTCCCTTCTATGTTTAGCCCCTTGTGGGTAATAAAGAAATAGGTATTTCGTCTGTTACGTTCTGAGTTCAAATTCCGCCGAGGTCGACTTTGCCTTTCATCCTTTCGGGGTTGATAAATAAAATACCAGTTTCGCACTGGGGTCGATGTAATTGACTTAATCTCTTTGTCTGTCCTTGTTTGTCCCCTCTATGTTTAGCCCCTTGTGGGCAGGAAAGAAATAGATATCTTTTTTATTTTTTATTTTATTTTATCTAGTTTCAGCTCACGAGCTGTGGCCATGCTGGGGCACCGCCATATGTGGAGTTTTTATGTGGGGAATCGGCCTGCTAGAAATAAATGCTAAATCCTATTCAAACTGTACCCCCATTGTCTCAAAACAGAAAATATTTGGTAATGCAGTTCTAGGTGTATTAATCTTCAACCGAAATAAAATAAATATAGAATAGACGTTTATCACGTCTGAAATAATTTTGATCAAAAGCATGTTAAGTTTTGGCTGACATGAAACAACCAATAAATCAACGAGCAACCATCTTACTTTATCATGAAATGGGATGGTTGGTTGAAATATGGCTGGTTTGAAATGTCGATGTTTGTTCCAAAGAAATCAGCAAAAGTCTAATAATAACAACGGGGTAAAAAAAAAGATGCTTAAAAAATATTAAATTTGGAACATGGAAAGGAAACAGTTTCTGTTTAAAGATATTTAAAAGATGGTTTTCACACACACACACACAACACACACACACACATACACACACACAACACACCACACACCACACCACACACACACACCACAAACATACACCACACAAACACACACACACACACACAACACACACATACACACGCACACACACATACACACACATACACACGCACAAACACACACATACACACGCACACACACATACACACACATACACACGCACAAACACACACATACACACATACACACACACAAACACAGACACACACACACACAAGCACACACACAAACACACACACACACACACACACACACACACACACACACACACGGAGAACATTTATATATTATGTCTTGTTCTTTTAACCTTCTTCAAGGTTACGATGTTATAATTCATAACGTGCGGAATTCATTTCCTCAGTTTTGTGTATAATAAATAATATAAAAGAAATATTAATATAAAAATTAGTCAATATAAATTAACTTTGTATGAATATTAATTAATTAACTGCATCACACACTATTTCATTCGCAGGGCAGTTTTTCATATTCTCCATATCTTTGTACGGATTTCTTATACTACATTATATGGAAACGTATAATCAAATTTCTTCAATAATTTATACATTCCCAACTGAAAGATTAGTGCTGTAGAGGCAATAGAAAACAACATAAATGGACAATCATAATATTCCAAAATTTTCCATTTATTTTCTTGAAGAAAAATTATTTCTAAATACGTGAAGTTAGCGCGACGCTCGGATAGACTCACGTAACATGCATATTATTTCTGCAATATATCCACACACACGCAATAGATGCACTCACTCACACACACAGACATGTATTCGTTCTAATATGTATGTATATGTATACACACATATACATACATACATACATACATACATACATACATACATACATATATATATATATATATATATATATATATATATATACACACACACATATATATATATATGTATATATATATATATATATATAGGATGGCTTTTCCGTTTTCGTTTCTGTTGATTTTTACGTCTTCTTGTGGTGTCGTGTACGTATATATATTTATATATGCATGTATATATACATGTAGATGTCGGTACGTACATATATGTTTGTATGTATGCATATATTTTATTTATTACACTATTGTCTGACAGCGCTTCGCGTCGGGTTCGTTTGAATTTTCGATTTTTCGAATTCTCACTTCGTTCCGTCTCTTTCCTCCCAGTTTGTTTTACAGTTTACTACAATGATGCGAAATTCTCTCCCTTTGCTTTGCCTTCCCCTCTCTCTTTCTCTCTCTGCCTCACCCTTCTCTCTAGCCTGTGTCTTCCTCTATCTGTCTCTCTCTCTCTCTCTCTCCCACCCTCCTCCTCACTTTCGTCACTGCTGATCCTTTCGCCTGTTGCATTCAGGCCCTAAGGTCATGTTTTCCAGCGCTCGCCAGTTACCTTCTCGTCCCCGCCAGAACAAAGGCATTCGTTCGTCTTTTTCGTTTGTTCACTTGTTTGTTTTGATTTCTCGTATTGTAATTTGATTCTCGTTTTGTATTTTCTTGTACATGTATCTTTAATTTTGTATTTTTTCTTGTTTTTTTGTGCAGTTCTTTGTTACATCCCTTTTGTGTTACATTTTTTTCTTGCTCGTTTTACCCCTCTGCGGGGTTATTTTATTTTGATTCTCTCGTAGGAAGGCTTAGCATCTCAGACGTGTTCTGTCTTGCCTTCGAGGTACGCTGTGTCTGCTAGTGACAGCTGATGAAGGGGATTTTTCCTTGTGCGGCATGTCCTGTACTTCGTTTTTCTGCTGTACCTAATTGTTTTTCCCGTTTTCGTTTTCGTCTTGTTCCACGTCTCTGTCCTTCTGTTGTAACAGGATGGCTTTTCCGTTTTCGTTTCTGTTGATTTTTTACGTCTTCTTGTGGTGTCCTGTACGTGTATATATTTATATATGCATGTATATATACATGTTGATGTCGGTACGTACATATATGTTTGTATGTATGCATATATTTTATTTATTACACTATATATATATATATATATATATATATATATATATATAGGCGCAGGAGTGGCTGTGTGGTAAGTAGCTTGTCTACCTACTACATGGTTCCGGGTTCAGTCCCACTGCGTGGCACCTTGGGCAAGTGTCTTCTACTATAGCCGCGGGCCGACCAAAGCCTTGTGAGTGGATTTGGTAGACGGAAACAGAAAGAAGCCCGTCGTATATATATATATATATATATATATATATATATCTTTTCTACTCTAGGTACAAGGCCCGAAATGTGGGGGAGGGGTCCAGTCGATTAGATCGGCTCCAGTACGCAAAAGGTAATTAATTTGTCGACACCTCCCCTGTTCGAAGGTTGTAATGGACGCAGGTTCGTGTGTCATATAGCTAACTAGAGACGATGGCCTCTTGGAGCTAATCAGCGACAGCTTTAGTCTTATATTTATAGACTGCCATATTAGTATGGCGATAAGTATTAATTTCCAGTAACGCTGCCGTAATCTCCTTTAGAGAGACTTAGTAATATATATATATGATACTATCAAGTTTTTAACATTGATTCCATTTTTTAACAGTGGATATCTTCGCTTTTACATGTGTGTGTGTGTGTGTGTGTGTGTGTGTGTTGTGTGTGTGTGTGTGTGTGTGCATGTGTGTGTGTAAGAGTGAGTGTGAATAAAATTCGTTTTTAAACCAATCCTTTCTAGGGACCGTGAATGAAAACGAATTTTATAAATTTCAGTCATCTTTATTGATTTTTTCCTCCACTCAGTAAATGTTCTGTCGAGTTATTCGTAAAATTCTTTAAAATAAATCTCTACATTCTACACACACGCAAACACTCACAATTACGCACACATTCACACGCACACACGCACGTGCAGTTATATGTATGTGTGCACACAGTCGCTCAAATACACATGTATATATACACTAAGCAGAGATGATTAAAATGTAGGTGAGTGCAGTTATATGAAGCACATGCGAGCGCATTCATATGTGAAATACCTTCGGTACAGAGACTGTCTGTGGAGAAAATTATCCATGTAGACAATACACAGGAAAAACACACCAGCGTGTTTAATATAACTGCACACGCCTTCAATTTAATCATAGCTATATAGTGTGTCTTTATTTGAGTAATTAATTCCAGTCTGTAAAAATTTTGCTCACATCAGTAAGTATATATTTTTTGTTTTTGTCTTAAATATAAGAAGGGCAGTTTTTAATGGCTATAAAAAGTGGATTCGGTATTTGTAGCTGATGATGCGTAACGCCGCAAAAACACGTGTCTTACAGTCTGATGGTGTCGTTCATATGACATTGGACAGTTTTCACGCGTCTATAAGAAATATTTCTCTCCAGCGACAGATTCGGGATCGAAGTTTTTCCTTATTGGCCTGAGCACGAGTGTGTTACATAGTACAATGTATGTATGTATAAATATATAATACATATATATGTATGTGTGTAAATATATATTATATATATATATATATATATATATATATATATATATATATATATATATATATATATATATATATATATATATATATATTCTTTGGGTATGGTAAAGGAGTTCAGCAAAAATTAGGATTCAGATGAATATGGTACTTAAGTTGAAGCTACGGTATTACCCATACAATTTCAAAGTAAGGTGATTAAAATCAAAATAAGCAACAAGGATAGCTAGAGGTTATGCAGTACGATCGTTTCATGCAACTCCATTTAATTCAACAATTGTTCAATTAAATAGAGTTGTATGAAACAATCGAACTGTATTACCTCTGGATATCCTTGTTGCTTATTTTGATGTGTATATATATATATATATATATATATTAATCAATTTAGGGTAGTAAAAAAATTCGATAGAAATTTATCACTACCAGCGGTTAGAGTTATGGCTGCTCTGTCTAGTGGACGAATGGCCTGTTAAGGCCATTCCTAAATTGTTATATATATTTACATTTTAGTCTCATGACTATTTTTCTTTTCCACTGTGCCGCTGGTAGTGATAAATTTCTATCGAATTTTTTACTACCCTAAATTGATTAATTGATTATTTTCTGACTAATTCTGAGATTGAATCGGCAGTTTATATTTGCTGCTGATAAGGTTGGCGCGATTGCGCTGGTCTTCGAAAATTTTAAGACAGATATCCCAGAGGCTTCGATGCAGTAGCCTCGTGTATATTTGCCTCTACCAAAGGTTTCTTTACTGACGAAGCGTGACCTATGGTAGATTAGCTTAATTTAATTTAATTAAGCTGGTCTATCATTAAAAACGCAGAAACGATGCATCGTCTAAAAGATGAATTAGGGTAAACGTTTTTAATTGTTCACCTATTTCCGAATTACATTATTTGGCGGTTAGAGTTATGGCTGCTCTGTCTAGTGGACGAATGGCCTGTTAAGGCCATTCCTAAATTGTTTTATATATATATATATATATATATATATATATATATATATATATTTTTACTCATTTACTTGTTTCAGTCATTTGACTGCGGCCATGCTGGAGCACCGCCTTTAGTCGAGCAAATCGACCCCGGGACTTATTCTTTGTAAGCCCAGTACCTATTCTATCGGTCTATTTTGCCGAACCGCTAAGTGACGGGGACGTAAACACACCAGCATCGGTTATCAAGCAATGCTAGGGGGACAAACAAAGACACACAAACACACACACACATATATATATACATATATACGACAGGCTTCTTTCAGTTTCCGTCTATCAAATCCACTCACAAGGCATTGGTCGACCCGGGGCTATAGCAGAAGACACTTGCCCAAGATGCCACACAGTGGTACTGAACCCGCAACCATGTGACTGGTTAGCAAGCTACTTACCACACAGCCACTCCTGCGCCTATATATATATATACTAGCAGTATCGCCCGGCGTTGCTCGGGTTTGTAAGGGAAATAACTATATAAGCATTTTTAGAGAGTTATAGCCAAAAAATAGGAAAAAAATGCATTAAAAATGGAAAAAAAATTAAGGTAAATTTCTTTTTAAATCGTTGACACATCGTAGATATTTTTAGAGAGTTACTTCCCTTATATAATAGCGAAAAAATGCATTAAAATGGAAAAATATGATGGTAAATTTTTTAAAATCGTAGACTCATCGTAGACGCGCGCTAATACCCAGAAGGGCTCGATATGACTCACGACTATAAGATACCCGGTTTTGGTTACACTGCACCGCAAAATGTGGGAGTAGTTAGGAATCTAAATCGTAGGAGACAGATACACAACTTCACTCTTATATATAAAGATATAAGTCACGTAGTTATATACACATACTTTGTTATACACATTCTTAAAAGAAAATGTTATTTTGAATACAACATTTATAAGAATAAAATATTTTTTGGTTTTTCTTAACCCTTTCGTTACTATATTTCTGACCAAATACACCCCTTATGTGTTTCAATTAATTTCTAACGTAATCATAAATTTAGTCTGGTTTCATTAAACAACAATAAATTTTTTATTTATCAATATATTAACGTGAATTTTGGAAGATAATTTAATGAAATGTCCTCAACCAATTCTATACTATAATTTTAGTCACAAAGTGACTCTAATTGCAAGTAGATACAGGTAAATTCAACAATATATAAAATTATTAAAATTTTGTTCAAACATCGCTATAGAAAATGGGTTATTAGCTAATATTCAATTGGGTATACAACAAAATTTTACGATAGAATTTGTTATTCTGAGTAACTTTCTGATACCCATAATAATATTTATGGCAAAATAGGCCTTAATTTCATTTAAGGTTGTGGGAAATAACAAACTATTCTTTCTTTCGTTTTGTTTACGTTTAGCGTAACAGTTCGTTTCTGCCGTAATGATTTCAAATGGGCTCATTCGAAAAAGTAAATAGAAATAGTCTAAGGCTTTACTCTTCTGGGAAAGTCTGTGGCTTGGTGCAGTTTCTTCAGAAAAATCACCGAAAGAAACAGTTTTTAAATTTTCACTCCATTCAGGTACCAATTCGTTTTCTTTATCGCTGTCGGATTCACTGTTTTCACTTTAATAGCTGCAAACTTGCAAAAACAAAGGAGGAGAGGGGTGATAGCGTCAGTGAAACAATTCGCTCCTTTGTGTGTGTGCGTTTGCGTGTTTGTGTGGTGTAAACCACATTAAGAAAAACATTTGACATACACACCAGAATGTGAGTTTTCTGTAAATTTTGCTTAATTGGAGTTTAAATTTTAAATTTTAAATTGTAATTGAAGAAATCCTATATTGTAGATTTCTATAACTTACAAAGGGAGGCAGATAAAATCTGCCTTTTATAATAAGATATATATATATATATATATATATATAAGAGAAAAAATCTATCAGAAAGGAACTCTATCTCTCTTAAAAAAATATCTTTTGATAAGCATAACAAATGCGCAACCGGTAAAAAGAACTTTCACCTAATTAAATACACTCTCCCTTACTTAAATTATTTTGTTAGCATTTTCTTAATTTCCTTTTTTTTATATATCACAACTCGTGTTCCACATCTCCTTTTTTTAAATATATATAGTTTTGGTATATTCCGTTAAGAACATGGTAGAGTCCATTATAAAGCTCGAAGCTCGAAGCTCGACGCCTTTAGAATTGCCCGGTAGTGCTATTTTACTCTTCCAACTTTAAGTTTGGGCATTCGTTGTGTGTGATTATAGAATTGAAGAAATTGCAGTCAACAAGAAGGAATACGGTTGGAGAATTATTTTTAAGCGCTACAATTGTTTCGACGCAACGTATTCTCCAGGAATACAGGTATTTGATTTTGCAACTGTTTGTGTGCATAATGACATCTAGCTGTGTTTCCTCTGTCGATATGCGAGTGTCGTCTCCGTTAGCTTAAAATCTTCAACTTCAAGCCTACCCCTCTGTCCATCGTGGTTTGAATAGTAGTAGCTGATAGACTCATGGTGTGTGCTGCCAGAATGAGTTTGGCGGACTGCTATGAATGGTAGTAGATGGCTATTTTGGTGCTGGCTGGCATTTGAAAGGGATTGGTATTTCATTTGGTTGTATCACTGATCTGTTGTTCATGGTTGGCTACACATGAATTTTTTTAGCTGACCTTTAGTATTCAGTGGTTGGATACATACACACATAGACACGCGTGCTCACACATACACTCCCTGTATTCCTGAAGAACTACATTGCGATGAAACAGTTGTAGCGATTAAATAAATATATATATATATATATATATATATATATAGACATAAATATATACATATTCTTTTCTACTCTAGGCACAAGGCCCAAAATTTGGGGGAGAGGTCCAGTCGATTAGATCGACCCCAATACACAACTGGTAATTAATTTGTCGACACCGAAAGGATGAAAAGCAAATCGACCTCGCCGGAATTTGAACTCAGAACATAAAGACGGACGAAAAACCGCTAGCGTTTCTGCCACCTCACCTATATCTATCAATCTATCTATCTATCTGAGGAAAGTGAGAGTAGAGAGGCAAGTTTTGTCTAGTGAATGTTTTAAAAAAAGATGGGTGAGTGTAGCAAGGATGGCACGTATGAATGACGAAGCCACCTTGACTATGATTCTATGAACCGTAAAAATTAATACAGAGAGTTGCTTATTTGCAAAAAAAAAAAAAGAAATATAACATGTGACTTAATTGATCGAGGTTACCGTGGTCTTTTCCGTAGGCTTTTCTTTCCACGGGTAAACCTCACCTGTCCTCCCCTTTACACTTCATATTGACATTTCTGTGATTACGATCCCTATTGATCAACTTTTTTTTCCTCTCCCCTTTTCTTTTTTTCCCCCTCCCACCCCCTTTTATTTTTTTAAATCCTCCCCTTTTTTGTCCTCTTTCTTTCCTTTTACGATCTCTTTTGATCGACCCCCCCCTTTTTTTACCCCCAAAAGAAAAGCTCTACCTTCTAATTTGTTCTGTCTGTGTGCAGCCCTGTGTGGCTAATAAAGAAACATATCTATCTATCTATCTATCTATCTATCTATCTATATATATATATATATATATTCCCATTAAACAGAAGCTGTTTATGTATTTATTTCCATACAAGTTAAAGCATTATCAGTTACAAATTACTATAGACTCTCATGTAGTTCATTTAATATAATCTATAATATAATACAATTCATTAGAAGCCTGTCAATTATGTGCCCTGAGGTTATTACATAAGATAATTACTGTAGAAATACGTGGTCATAATTTATTTCTTTTCCTATTTCAATTATTAGTTGATAAAAACTATAGCTATATCATAGCGCATAATATATCTCAGGTCAAGTAGAAAGTCGCCTTGAATGCATCTTTTTGGGACCTTTTTATTCAACGAATTACAAAAAGCTACTCAACTTTGAGTGTCCAATGTTTACATTCGCAAGAGGAGAGTTTACGAAATAAGCCGTTCTTTGTAGTTAACTTCCGCTGTGTGTTGACTCTATGAGAATTTGTCACACAGTTAAATGCGTTCTAATTATATTCACCATAATGCACAACAAATGGCATGTCTTCATTTATATTCATTCTCGTGTATTGAAATACAGTTGAATAAAATCAATTTCGTGACAGCAGCAAGATGGATGATGATGATGATGATGATGATTATGACGACGGCCGCAATAATAATATAAATATTACTGATGATGATGATGATGATGATGATGATGATGATGATGATGATGATGATGATGATGATGATGGTGATGATGATGATGATGATGATGATGATGATGATGACGATAATAAAAGGAGTAGAACGATTAAATATTTAGTACACGTATACTTGTGTACTAGTTGCACTCGTAGATCGATGAGGTGTCTCGTGTACTGACATAATGCTGAACTGAGGTAACAGTGTTCGCTTACTTGATCACTTAACGAATTCATTGAAAGCCTTCCGTCTGGCATTTAGTTACTGCTAAAAAAAACAAAAAAAAACAGAAAGACTTAATGAAAGCTGTCGATTGACAGTGTACATAAAAGTCATTTATTTCTAAGTTGATTAGCAAAAAAACATCAGTACTTAAAAACTGTTGAATAGAATCTAAACAAACATAATAAGGAATGAAATAAAGACACGTATAACAAACAATAAGAGTGAGAGGAAGAGGGGGTGATTAACGTAGGCGTGTAGTTCAGAAATTAATAGCGAACAACGTTGGACGAAAATAATATGGCTCCAGATGGGAATTGATGATAGAAAATTGCTGCAGCAGCAAATATTGGAATAATTGTGCGTTTTATAGAAAGATGTTCCATTTGAGCAATTCTTCAGTTGCTGTTGCAGAACTGTGACGCTTTTGAATATCTTCAACTGAAATTATTCCATGCGTGAATCATGATGTAATTAAACTCGTACAAATTGTATTCATTTGTTTCCATCAGGAAATTTAATTAAAACAAATAAAAACCGCCATTCAGTGAATAGTTTAGGGTCATCAGACATTTTAAATGACAGGACTAATTTTGGATTTTCGAAATTGAAAATTTACACGGGGATTAACTTGACGTCATTTGTGTAAAATATAGGGGCATAGAAACAAAAAAAAAGTCACATTTTATAGAAGAGACAATTTCTTTATATAGATATGATTAGGATTCTGTTCAATGCTGATGTATAGATAAGACAAACTATGTACCGACATATAAAACTAATATTGGAAGTTATATTTTGATCTACAAACACGAATTACTGAATTAAACTCCATTGTCAAAAATAGGTTTGATGTTAAAAAAATCATTTATTTAACTAGCAGTATCGCCCGGCGTTGCTCGGGTTTGTAAGGGAAATAACTATATAAGCATTTTTAGAGATGTAAAGTAGTATAATAGCCATCTCAATATGGTTAACCACAAAGGGGGGTGTTACTGTAGCTTTTTACGTTCTGAGATTTAATAATAAATTTTTAGAGAGTTACTTCCCTTATATATGCCAAAAATGCATTAAAAATGGGAAAAATTGATGGTAATTTTTTAAAAAATCGTAGACTCATCGTAGACGCGCACAAATACCCAGAAGGGCTCGATATGAATCACGACTATAAGATACCCGGTTTTGGTTAAACTGCACCGCAAAATGTGGGAGTAGTTAGGAATCTAAATCGTAGGAGACAGACAGCACACAACCTCTCTTTTATATATAAAGATATGGAGAATTCTCTTTTTCTTTCACTGTCATTCTTATACCAATCAGTTTATTATAGTCATGCTAGGATACCTATTTCTTTACTACCCACAAGGGGTCAAACACAGAGATGACAAACAAGGACAGGCAAACAGATTAAGTCGATTATATCGACCCCAGTGCGTAACTGGTACTTATTTAATCGACCTCGAAAGGATGAAAGGCAAAGTCAACCTCGGCGGAATTTGAACTGAGAACATAACGGCAGACGAAATACCTATTTCTTTACTACCCACAAGGGGCTAAACACAGAGAGGACAAACAAGGACAGACAAGCGGATTTAGTCGATTAAATCGACCCCAGTGCGTAACTGGTATTTATTTAATCGACCCCGAAAGGATGAAAAGCAAAGTCGACCTCGGTGGAATTTGAACTCGGAACGTAACGGCAGACGAAATACGGCAACGCATTTCGCCTGGCGTGCTAACGTTACTGCCAGCTCGCCGTCATGCTAAGATACCACTTGTATTTGACAGTGCAACTCTAGCACTGCATGATCTCTTTTAAGTTGTAAGGATTTCTAGGATCTGATTTGAAACGTTGCCGTGCTAAAAACATTCCTTTCAACTGATATCAGGCAGTTTAAAGCCCACTAATGCTAACAGTCTCTATGTGAAAATGCTAATGTCCCTATATTCTATCAGGCATAACCATTATGAAAGTGTGTCTGTCGCAGAAAACAGATGAGCAAAAATAATGCTCGAGTGAATACCATGCAGAGTCGCGAGAAATCAAGGAAAAACCTTCTAAACCGCCCCTCTTTGGTCGTACCACAAGTAAAGCAGTGAAGTCTTTGGTGATTTTGAACACACGGGATGCAAACCCTCTAATGACACTGTATGTGAGTTTGATACAAATCAACATACTATGAAGATAAACATACTATGAAGATGTACATACTATGGAGATGTACTCTAATATAATAACTGTGCAGGTCTCCTTGTCCTGAATTTTACAATGAAAATGCAAAGAAAATTAAAACTGAATAAAAAGTAGACTTCACACTTGAAAATTTTGATAAAACTTGTATATAGCAACAATAACAAACACTACTACTACTACTACTGTTGCTGCTGCTACTCCTGCCGATGATGATAATAATAGTAATGATAATAATAATGACATGCACTGCTCTCTCACCAAATAATAATAATAATAATAATAATGGTTTCGAATTTTCCACAAGGGGAGCAATTTTGGGGGAGGAGATGAATCGATTACATCGACCTCAGTGTTCAACTGGTACTTATTTTATCGACCCCGAAAGGATGAAAGTCAAAGTCGACCTCGGTGGAATTAGAACTCAGAACGTAAAGACAGACGAAATACCACTAAGCATTTCGTCCAGCACGCTAACGATTCTGCCAGCTCGCCGCCTGAATTGCAATAAAGTTAAAACATTAAAATTGAATAAGAGCAAATGTCTGCCTTTTAACGATGACGTCTTAAAGAATGATGAACAACTATACGAAATATATTTTCTTTCTAGAAAGCGTTGTGCTGGAGCTTGGAGTGTGTAGTGTTTATACAATTATTCAAGATTATAACATGTTGGAGAAATATCTCTCCACCCAAGAGTTTTCAAACGTAATAAGCTTAAAAGAAAAAGAAATACGACTTAATTATTACAGATTGCTACCAGCCTCCAAGCAGTGAGCTGAATAATTTTCGTACCTATTTATAACTGTACAATGGGGCAAAAGATTGAATCTGCCTGCCAAATAACTGGGATAAATGGACGAAAATTGTATTGCAGTTTACAAGATAGTCGAATTTCAGTTCTGTCTATCCATTCTGAATTTAGTTCTAAAGACTGCCTCCTTTCATTACAGTTCACACGAATGTTCAATTTTGGTTTAGTTCTAAAGATTTTCGCTACTGTCCATTTTAAAAACACTGTCTGTTTTCACTATAGTTCACACGCCTGCCCACGTACACTTCGGTTTTAAAGGACGGTTGTCTTCCCTACAGTCTAATTTCAGATCATTTTTGAAGAGTCTACATCATACTTCAGTTTTAAATATTATTCACTTTCACTTCTAAAACTTTCCAGTTTCACTGAAATTTACGTCAATTCTATCCACTTAAACTTCAATTTTAAACAATACCCAATTGTTAGCGCCAGAATACTCGTTAGTTGCCTTTACTATCATACATTTTCATAAAAGTAGTCATTTCCATAAAAAAAGCTACTTCCTTTGAAAATAGATACGTTTATGCAGTGAAGGCGCATGACTCAGTGGTTAGAGCGTCGATTTTACGATCGTGAGGTTGTGAGTTCGATTCCCGGTCCGGGCTGCGTGTTGTGTTCTTGAGCAAGACACTTTATTTCACGTTGCTCCAGTTCACTCAACTGTAGAAATGAGTTGCGACGTCACAGGTGCCAAGCTGTATCGGCCCCTTTGCCTTTCCCTTGGATAACACTGGTGACGTGGAGAGGGGAGGCCAGTATGCATGGGCCACTACTGGTCTTCCATAAACAACCTTGCCCTGACTTGTGCCTCGGTGCAATCCCATGGTCATTCATGACCGAAGGGGTCTCCTCCTCTTATGCTAGTTAATGTGAATCTAGATGCACCGGGCTGGAGGTAGCATGCACTTCTCAAGGCTGGATTATGTCTTGTCATGGGACTTATTGATCCTCTTTGATCTGAAACCTAACAACAACAGTACTTCCTCCTTCCTACCAGATGATTTTCTTGAATTCAATGAACGTAATAGATATAATACAGAGATGAATGCGATGCTAGAAACAGGAGAGTATAAGGCAAAATACTATACAGCTTCACCCTACTAACTTTTGAATTCAAATCCAGCCATAATATAATTTATATTTAATCTCCCCAAAGTAATATGGAGAAATATATTAGGGATGCATTAATGGATTATATTTACCTTAACAAAATAGTTATTTAGTAATTCGAGGAAAGTAAATAATTACTGTAGCATATCCTTCTAATAAATTCAAGAAAACTTAATAATAGCTCAGTGGTTAAGGTATCGGACAACTGAATATAGTGCAATGAGTTCGAGTCTGACTCCAGGCGCCCCACATCTTTCAAAATCCATTTTAAACTTTAGTGAGCAAAATTATGAAGAAAGCGATTTCAGTTTTGATAATCTTGTCATTTTTGTTTTTCTTTCAAGAATACAATGTGTTTTTGAAAAGTTGAAGTGTGGAATTTGAGACTATGTGAACAGTATGAAGGATAGTGAAAAAGGATAGTTTTTAATGAACTAAAAAGAAAGTTTATAAAGTATAAAATATTTTAGAGAAAAAACAATTGTGAAATGAGTTCCATGTATCTTCCACGCATCATTGTATTCTAAATGTAACATTTTCAAGAGCTTTTGAAAACCTATTCATGGTCTCTTATCATCAACTTAGTCGACGCCATCATTCTTCTGCTACTGCAAACATCTTCACAATTATATTGATGCACTTACCACCACCTCTTACCTCTGCAACCATATTTTATATTTTTAGAGGTGGAAGAGCGATACCTAAGGTAACCAAAGACCTGTCGATGCAATAGGTACTTAGTTTGAATTTCTTAAGTCATTCCAAGGTGTTGTAGTTCTGGGGAGGAAGCATTGAAGGAACTATTTAGTGCTGTATCTCTGAGATTGAAATACAGCATGAATGAAGGAAAGAGTAGGAACGAGTCCATTAGACAGGCTGAGGTAGGGGTGATTCGAAACTTAATAACTCAGAGGCAGAGAAGCCATTATAAAAACTCTTGAACTGCAGAAAGGGGAAGAGAAACGTCATGAAATGAAGGAATTAATTGTCACCATCATCTTTGGGATAATATTTTTATTGCTTAAGCCGAGGTTAGCATTGATGAAGCTGATATGTGGCCAAAAGCATTCCAACCGTGACGAAGCTGTATGTTTTTCTCACGTCGAGTACTCTGAGGGCTACTTTATCAGTTAAGACTGTTGGGTATAATTCGAGAGACATCCGGATATTATTTCTAGTATGTCGAACGAATATGATGGAGATTTTTCTAAACTCCTTGTGTAGCAGAGACCTTGACACTTATACCTTATTGTTGGTAGGTAAGTAGGAATTAAATAAATAACGACTGAACTACAGGAATAATTAGTTTGTCTCCACAATTGTACTACATTTGAGATCACGCTAGATTAAAATGGCTTCTTCTTACCCAGGCGTAAAACATTAGACGAACTGAGAGGATGTATAGAGACGTTCATACTTATCCAAAAACATTTATATATGTCAATCCAACCTATTAATCAAAAATGTGACAGAAAGAGAACCTTAAGCAATCTCTTAGAAATAGCAATCAAATTTCCATTAAATGGTATTGTACTGCTTTATAAAAAAAAGGAAAATCACATGATTCATTTGTAGATACACTTCATATGAAAATACGATTAGATAGTCACGGCTGGATGTCTCTTTCGATATTGGTTTGCTCAATTACGACTGTCTTGGAACTATATAGCAACAATAACAAACACCCCTCCTTGACCTCCTCTTCCTCCTCTTACTACTACTACTACTACTACTACTACTATACTACTACTACTACTACTACTGCTGCTGCTGCTAGTGCTGATAATAATGATAATAATAATAATAATAATAATAATAATGATAATAATAATAGTAATGATAATAATAATGGTATGCACTGCTCTCTCACTAAATAATAATAATAATAATAATAATAATAATAATAATAATAATAATAATAATAATAATCATATCTAGTACTTTGGTGGGTTGAAATTTAAGGGTCAACTGCTTACATATGAGCACGCATGAATGTTTCAGATAGCGAAAAATAATTTCGAACAAAATTTTTTCTGCATCTATGAATTGTATTCATTATCTCTGATAAAATCGAAGAGGTCACAGCGATATCGGATGAAGGACTTATTTCATCAGGCAATTACTTTATCTTGTCAAATTAGGCTTTCCGGAAGATTAATGACAAGAAAATATATTTGAATTGTGAGTGATATTTTAAAGTTAAATCTAGTATAGAGATGAATTGTATCAGGTGCCAGAGAAGTCAAAATCTTGATATTTCAGGCAGTTTTTATGAGAATTATCTGTTTTAAGAGAAAGATTGAATGAAATGGATAAAATTATATTGGTGTTTTCGGATTATTTGGGCTTAAAAGCGCTCATCTTAATTTTTTATCGGTTTAGTTATCAACGTATGTTAACGTTAGGTAATGAAGTTGTTTCATGCTACAAGGCCATGATTTAAAGGATGTTGTCACAGTGATATTGAAGAATTTCTCACTCAGATTCCTATTTTATGGAGAATGGCAATTGTTGTTATTCAATAGTCTTAGTCAGCTCTGTTCAAGAAAACTCGAGATTGCGTAATAACTAATCAAATAATCGATCAATCGGTATTCTATCGATCACAACTCTGTCTTTGTTGTGTGGAATGTTGTCCTAAGATTTAGATCTTTAAAAAAATTGTGGTCGTATTTTAAATGATGTTGAAGATTCTATTCAAGGAGATGCCAATGTCACATTGAACGACGATATAAAGAAAATAATTTGATGATTGTACAGGAAAGAATTCAATAATTTGAGTCACAGGAATTTACAGAAGCTATGATAGTCGTGGTGGGTGTTCGCATCGCTTCCGGCGTTGTTAAAAACTCAACATTGCAACTGCGTGATTTGAGGTTTGATTCCATTATGCGGAACCCGGTAAATGTGCTTCTCATCGTAGCTTTGGGGCGCCAAGGGCTTGTGAGATAATTTTTCTCGATGGAAACTGTGTGGCAGCCCATTTGAGGGATCATTTTTACTTTAGGGTCATCGCCTTTATCCAATGCAACACCATCCGCTGACTCTTAATTGCCCTCAGTGGATATCAGTATGTCGCAGGTATCCGGTGTGGTCTCTGGTTTGCAGATAACGTCCCCTCTTCCTCCCAGCTGATAGATTATCAAGGAAAAGAAGTCATGACCATTTCCCTTCCTCTTCTCGTTAAATCATTAATGAAATTAGGTTCATACGAGCACCCCACTCGATAAAGCATTTCTATGTATGTCTTTTCACATCCCTCAAAAAAAGTGCACAACAAAACACCCCAGTGTTTCGCCTCTAGTTGCGGCACTCGTAAACAGAAAAAATACTGCTCGCAACCAACCAATGGGAAGGTCCTCTCCGTTGTGTAATAATTCACTTGATACATCTCGCACGCCACAAGTGATGAGCACAACTCATATCCTACATAATAATTTAACAATAGTTTCTAATTTTGTCACAAGGCCAGTCATTTGAGGAGGACTAACTTGAAACCAGTGCTCAATTGGTACTTATTTTATCAATCGACCACTGCGAAAGTTAAAATCAGAATGTAAAGATCCGGAAGAAATTCCGCTGAGTATTTTGTCCGACGCGCTAACAATTCTTTTAGTTCGCAGCCTTAAAGAGTGAAGACCCCCTTCGGGCATGAATGACCATGGGATTGCACCGAGAAAGTTACCCTCCGAAGTACAAGTCTGGGCAAGGTTGCCTACGTATACCAGCCACCTCTCTCCACACTACCGGCGATATCTAAGGGAAAGGCAAAGGCCGATGCAGTTTGGCACCAGTGATGTCGCAACTCATTTCTACATGAGTGAACTGGAGCAACGTAAAGTAAGGTTCTTGCTCAAGAACACAACACACAGCCCGGTCAGGGAATCGAACTCATTACCTCATGATTGTAAGACCGACGCTCTAACCACTGAGCCATGTTCCTTCAGTTCGCTGCCTTAATATATGTATTGTGTGCGCTGTATAAGTTTGTGTTATATAACACAAACTCATATAGTGCACACTGTACATGCTCTTCACAGTCACCAGCAAAATCTTTCACTGCCCTTAGTAATGATAACCTTCTTATTTAAATGCAGGGCCTGTAACTTTGAGGAGCAGGGTAAGTATTTGTCACTATCAACCCCAGTACTTGACTGGTACTTTCTTTTATACTATTGAATTGCGGTTCGATTGTTTGGTGGCTGAAATCATATGTATGATTGAGATATCAAATTATTAAGTGAGAAACTTCAACTCCATTTTGTGAAATCATGCTTTTGAAGTTTAAGCTAAGTTCTGTTATCTTCCAACCAAATACCGAGATAACTGCGACGATAAAATATGACGACGACAACGATGATGATTAAGACGATAACAACCACGGCAATGTTGACGACGATGAATAAGACAACGACGACGACGACAACGACGATGATAATGATAGAAATAAAGATGAATAGGAAGAAGAAAAGAAGACAAATGAAGAAAGGAATCGGACTGAAGGAAGAAGAAAATACAAGTAAATAGAAAAGAAATAAGAAATGGTAAATAAAGAAAGAAAGAAGGCAAAAAAAGAAATGAAGTGAATTGAAAAGTGATTCAAGAATATTGGTGGTTTTGCTTCTCGGACAAGTGTGAAACGTGATTCCGAGGAGAGCATTAAAGTAGACGAAAGAGAGATTTTCTATGAAATAAGCTGAATTGAACTAATTGCTAAGATGTCCATTCTGGAGGAAAACCATTTTAATTTTGTTAATAATCGCTTCCTTTGCTTTTTTCAACTGAAGGGGGATGAAGACGGCAGAAAGGTTCTTAGCAAATCTATAGAGTTAGCAAATGAAAGAAATTCGCTACGTACAAACAACCAACAGTCTCTGTCTGTCTGTCTGCTGTCTGTCTGTCTGTCTGCCTCTGACTCTCTCTCTGTCTCTCTCTTTCTTTTTCGTTTCTTTCTGTCTTTCTTTGTTTGTTTCTTTTTTCTCTCCACCTCATTTCTGATATATTTGGATTTTATTATTGTTGAGCTTTTATAGTTTTTTCTTAAAAATCTATTTTCTTCTCCATCTTCATATATGCCATGATAGATCGTTAGCTCTACACGCATTTTTTTCTCTCCTTGTTTTTTTCTGTGTATCTTTCTGTCGAAGAGCGTAGGCTCGAAACGTAAAAGACTTGTTCTATTTCTATTCCCGAGCGCCATACTAATACATTTGTTTGTTTGTACTCCACCTGCCTTCGTCTTTTGTTTATTTTCGTAAGCCTTCCCATTATACATACATATATATATATATTATATATATAACTGTTCGACGAACGGGAACGTGAAACTCGGAGTAACAGCTTTTGTTCATTTCTGCTGCTTTTAAATAAAGTATATATATTATATATATATATATATATATATATATATATATATATATATATATATATATATATATTATATATATATATATATATGCATATACATATATTATATATCTCATTTTTCATTTTATCTAGTTTCAGTTCACGAGCTGTGGCCATGCTGGGGAATATATGTATATATATATATATATAATATATATATATATATATATATATATATATATATATATACACACACACACACACATATGCATATACATATATACATATATACATATATACATATACATATATACATATATATATATACACTCACATATGCATATACATATATATATTCATATATATACACACACAAATATATATATATATATACACATGCATATACATATATATGCATATAAATATGCATATATATATATATATATAATATATATGTGTATGTGTATGTATGTATGCATGTATGTTTGTTTGTATGTATGTATGTATGTATGTATGTATACGATAGACTCTCCAACCGAAGACGACGTATGAGGATTCAGCTCTTTGCCAAATGACCTGCACAAATGATCTGGTTTTAGTAATCAAATGTTTGTGCCGCACCTTTCCTCACTCCCCCCCCATCAAATCGACGTTGTCTGAACGGGGGGGGGGTGCACTGAGAACCGCGCGTCAGGTGTCAAATTGATTGCAGAGCAACGTCCGATGAAGTGTTTTGCTCAAGAGCACAACGCACCACCCGATCTACGAATTGAAATCACGATCTAGCGATCGTGAGTGCAAAACTCTAACCACTAGGCCATGTTCCCCTCACCATATATAGGAAATACGGCGAGCTGGCAGAAACGTTAGCACGCCGGGCGAAATGCGTTGCCGTATTTCGTCTGCCGTTATGTTCCGAGTTCAAATTCCGCCGAAGTCGACTTTGCCTTTCATCCTTCCGGGGTCGATAAATTAAGTACCAGTTACGCACTGGGGTCGATGTAATCGACTTAATCCGTTTGTCTGTCCTTGTTTGTCTCCTCTGTGTTTAGCCCCTTGTGGGTAGTAAAGAAATATATATAGGAAATACTGACCACCTTTTAGCTTTAGTAGGAACCAGCCTGACTATTGGCGCAGACAATGGCTATAGACACTGGCATGGCTGCGTGACTAAGAAATTATTTTCGCAAATATGGGGCTTTAGGCCCTAGAAAATAGCGCGGTACTTTGGATAAGGGTGAAGTGTATTCCATTACAATCTAAGAATGACCACATGGCTTTGACAGTGAAATCTGGGAGGCAAGAAACTGAGAAAATGCGTCGGAGACACCGTTCCTGTTTCAAGTGTGGGTGGATTTAATCTATAGCCATTGTCTGCGCCAATAGTCAGGCTGGTTCCTACTAAAGCTAAAAGGTGGTCAGTATTTCCTATATATATTTCTTTACTACCCACATTAATACAACCATACAGCTCGTGCCTGTCTTTCGTAGGATCCATTTTGTTAAAAACCCTCAAAGAAAGGTCTCCAGTCTCAGCTTAACTTCATTTCTTCTTTCCAACAATGTCGGTGACCCTAAAAAATCTCATCAACGCCACCCTTCCACCTTTGACAAAGCCATAAAACAAGTATTATATGAATCAATAAAGATGCTCCTACATAGACGCTCTACCAGCTAGAAATAACTACCAAATCGCTCATAATCACACCATGCCGTCTTAAATAAATAACAATGTAGTCTGAAATATGCCATGTCTGGAAAGATGGCTTGAATACCAATTATCAGTAGGTCTACTTGATCAACGCTGACCTCTTACTAAACAGCAATAGAGATATAAAACACATGGAATTAATCGATGAAAGATAATATTAGTTGCTTAGTTTCAATTAAACATTGTTTCTCAGGTTGGCCAATTAGTAGTATCACTAGCGACTGGAAACGAAGTCTTCTAGAATTTGATCTGCTTTTTTCTTACGTTCTGAGTTCAAACACCACTTTGGTAATCTAAGCATTAATACTAAGATTGATTGACTGGCAGAATTGCTATTGTATTTTTAAGACACCTTCTATTTCTTTTGGTTCTTCATGTTCTGTGTATAAATCCCGCTGTACTAAACGTAGCTTCTCATAATCGAAAAATAAAGTACTGGGTTCCATATAACTGACTCCTCCTTCCTTCAAAATTTTGGGCCTTGTCCGTAAGTAAGAAATGGACTAATAATCGTTCCACATCAATTCCTATACTGGAACATTTACCATTCATTTACATATTCTTTTCTATTCTTGGCACAAGGCCTGAAATTTGAGGAGAGGGGCCTAGTCGATTAAATCAAGCCCTGCACGCAACTGGTACTTAATTTATCGACCCCGAAAGGATGAAAGGCAAAGTCGACCTCGGCGTAATTTGAACTTCAAACGTAAAGACAGATGAAATACCTATTTCTTTATTGCCCACCAGGGGCTACACACAGAGGGAACAAACAAGGACAGACAAAGGGATTAAGTCGATTATATCGACTCCAGTGCGTAACTGGTACTTAATTTCTCGACCCCTAAAGGATGAAAGGCAAAGTCGATCTCGGCGGAATTTGAACTCAGAACGTAGCGGCAGACGAAATGCCGCAAAGCATTTCGCCCGGTGTGCTAACGATTCTGCCAGCTCGCCGCCTTCATTAATTTACTTATTAAGTTTAATATATCAAACTTACCTTTCGATAAACAAAAGTCGTTTATATATACCAGGGGTTACTCTCTCTACTCTTTTACTTGTTTCAGTCATTTGACTGCGGCCATGCTGGAGCACCGCCTTTAGTCGATCAAATCGACCCCGGGACTTATTCTTTGTAAGCCCAGTACTTATTCTATCGGTCTCTTTTGCCGAACCGCTAAGTGACGGGGACGTAAACACCAGCATCGGTTGTCAAGCAATGCTAGGGGTACAAACGCAGACACACAAACACACGCACACACACACACACACACACACACACATATATATATATATATATATATATACACGACAGGCTTCTTTCAGTTTCCGTCTACCAAATCCACTCACAAGGCATTGGTCGGCCCGGGGCTATAGCAGAAGACACTTGCCCAAGATGCCACGCAGTGGGACTGAACCCGCAACCATGTGGTTGGTTAGCAAGCTACTTACCACACAGCCACTCCTGCGCCTGGTTCTCAACCATTTTTTTGTATTTAAGGACCCATTTTGATTGTTATTTTATTCTGGTGGACCCCTGTAGCCACTCGATGTTTTAAAACTAGTTTCATAGAATCTAATTTATTAATGTTTTCACGCATTAATTTGAGTAGGTTGAACTCTGTAAAATATCAGAAAAAGAAATCTATTTCTTGCAATGCGTACCAATACAGATGTCTAAAGCAAACTTTTTTCAACGGCCCTTAAAATATTATTGTGGATTCCCAATTTACTATTTTGTTGTATGGACCCCCAAAATCTGATGTGGACCCTCAGGGCCCATACAGACCCCAGCTGAGAACCACCGATCTATACACTTCTTACAAATAAATACCTCACTAGCTGCTGGGAAACGTCAATGAGAAATCCTTTAGGTGGTCACCCAATATTCTAGAAATAGCTGCACCAAATCCATCTTTACTATATCAAGAAAGTAGGAGCAATCTTGAAGGAGATCACAGCGCTGCTCTTCCCCTAATTAAGTGACATTTTTCTGTCTTAACCTTTAACACTACTTTGCGTGAAGAGTACATATTTTGCATTCGTGCATATTGACCTAATCGGTGGGTCGCTCTTTCTGACAGAAGCGATCTACCACTGTTAGCCTGGTCTTGAAGTAACCACTTCCTACGTATAGGGTGGGAGAGATTAGAAAGTGCGCAATTGGAACCCAGAATACAGAGAGCCGGACAAATACAGTAAGGCATCTCTTTCAACACTGAAAGAACTCAACTATTCCACCATCCTGGACCGATACTTTGTTTGCTGACAGTGCAGTGAAAGATAAAAATGGGCTCGGTGGGATTTGAACTCAGAAATTCAGAAAAGCTTCAACAAATACAGCTAATCATTTTGTCCGACTCTCTAACGCCTTCGCCAATTCGTCTCCATTGATTAACATGCCAAAACTGAAAGGAAAAAAGAGAAAAGAATTATCTAATCAATATTTACTACATTAGCTTGTGTTTTAATAGACTTAGGCTTAATAATTCTGTGTAATTTTGGCACAAGGCCAGTAGTTCTTGTGGGGCAGAGTGAATTGATTAAATCAACTCCACTGGTACTTATTTTATCGACTCTAAAAGAATGAAGGGCAGAGTCGAACTCGCTGGAGTTTAAACTCATAACGTAAGGAGGCGGAAAATGCCGCTAAACATTTTGTTTGGTGCGGTTGCAATTCTGCTGGCTCGCAACCTTACTTATGCGTA
>NC_043005.1:9992302-10012302 GCF_006345805.1 Octopus sinensis | reverse complement strand
GGAACTTGAACCCAGAACGTAACGGCAGACGAAATACGGCTACGCATTTCGCCCGGCGTGTTAAACGTTTCTGCCAGCTCGCCGCCTGTTTTTTTTTTTTTTTTTTTTTGCAGAACCGTTTGACATTGCTCTTCAGCCCCTATTCGCTCCTCATCGATGCAAGACGATGAGGAGCTAATGGTGCTTTTGTGAGGCGTATTCTTCGGTATGCCACCTCTGAGTATATGCGACAACCTCGTAAATGTCACTGGTGATGTTTCTGAAACAACAGCTTTGTGGACTTGCTGTTGTTGGCATCTCCGATGTTGTCCACTGTTTTCGTTCTTTATTCGCATCTGTATTTCCTCAGGGCAGAAAGCTCTTACTGTCAATCTGTCAGAAGTTGATAAAACGATGAGCCACCAGAGTACGACGATCCGATGTAATTAATTGTGGACTGGCTTGCTTCACACACGCTTGATGACGTGGCATGATGAAGTAATGTCACCTACGCATTATAGTCCGGCTGACCTTTTAGTAACTGATAATTGCCATACGACCTATTAAGAATTACAGGGCCAGTAGCAAGTGAGAGAAAATGCAAAACGCAAGCAGTCATTGCAATCGGTGAAAATAAATGAAAAAAGGTGCGGAAATATGTTATTGACGTCCAAACGAATTACATAAATTGTCGAAAACATTCATAAAGCGAATAAAAAGAAGCAGGGCATAAAAATATTTCAGCAAGTTTTCTGATTGTTATTCAGATATCATAAACTCTTTTACTTGTTTCAGTCATTTGACTGCGGCCATGCTGGAGCACCGCCTTTAATCGAGCAACTCGACCCGGGACTTATTCTTTGTAAGCCCAGTACTTATTCTATCGGTCTCTTTTTCCGAACCGCTAAGTAACGGGGACATAAACACACCAGCATCGGTTGTCAAGCAATACTAGGGGGACAAACACAGATACACAAACACACACATATACATATATATATATACATATATATATATACATATATATATATACATATATACGACGGGCTTCTTTCAGTTTCCGTTTACCAAATCCACTCACAAGGCTTTGGTCGGCCCGAGGCTATAGTAGAAGACTCTTGCCCAAGGTGCCACGCAGTGGGACTGAACCCGGAACCATGTGGTTGGTAATCAAGCTACTTACCACACAGCCGTTTTTGTTTTTTAAACAATGAGGAAATAAAGTAAGAAAATCGACGCATTGTGTGAAATGGGAAGATGAATTAATGGTTTTAACTGGTCTAGAAGTCAGACTAAGCTGATCGTAAAAAGCAATTTGGCTCAACTTTAACTGGATATGAAAGTAATAGATCACTGATTTCAGGTATTCTTCTTCGGTGACTTGTTAAATAATGGTATTTTGCGTCAATAAGAATTCCAGCATCGTGAGACAGAAAACAGAAAACGAGAAGACGTGACGCTCATTAACTTTTTTGTTATGTTCATTAATCTTAAAGTGAGGGGACAGCGCTCATTAACGATTTTCCAACCTCACTGAGTAAATAAGTGGGCGAGATCAAGGTAATATGCAGTCTTAGATGCTGCTGCTGCTGCTGTTCACTCCTCCTCTTCTTTCTCCTCTTACTACTACTACTGCTACTACTGCTGCTGCTGCTACTACTACTACTACTACTACTACTGCTGCTGCTGCTGCTGCTGCTACTACTACTACTTCTACTACTACTACTACTACTACTACCACCACTACTACTACTACTACTACTACCACTACTACTACTACTACTACTACTGCTGCTGCTACTACTACTACTACTACTACTACTACTGCTGCTGCTGCTGCTGCTGCTGCTGCTGCTACTACTACTACTACTACTACTACTACTACTACTACTACTACCACCACTACTACTACTACTACTACTACTACTACTGCTACTGCTGCTGCTGCTGCTACTACTACTACTACTACTACTACTACTACTACTACTACTACTGCTGCTGCTGCTGCTACTACTACTACTACGACTACTACTACATTGAGTTGGTTGTTCTATTGCCTTAGGTTAACCTCGATTAGACATAGAAACATATGACTGAAAATCGCTTAGAGCTACAAATAAAGGCGTTCCGACCGTGGCAAAACTCATTTTGTACATTCGGAATACTTTGTCCAATGACACTTAGATACACCATTCTTGGAATTAAGGTGTTAAATAATTATCCAAAATTAATTTAGAGTAATACTGGGTTCAGATGCCCACATCGGAGGGAGCAGCAAATGACTGACGCTTGTACTGAGAGGCAGGCAGTTTCTTGAAATGCCTTGTTTATTCTTAAGTATATGTTGGAGTAGAATACCCTTCTAACCGTGATTATTTTGGTAAGTCAGGTTTCAGAGCTCTGAGAAGGAAACTGCTTACATCCTCATCTTAGTACTGAATTCATATAACTGCTCAACAAATTCTCAAAGTAATCACCATTCTAATAGCACCGACTCTCTCTCTCTCTCTCTCTCTCTCTCTCTCTCTCTCTCTCACTCTCTCTCTCTCTTATTACATCAGTATATACAATAATAGGACATTGAGCTGGCAGAAACGTTAGCACGCCGGGCGAAAAGCTTAGCAGTATTTCGTCTGCCGTTACGTTCTGAGTTCAAATTCCGCCGAGGTCGACTTTGCCTGTCATCCTTTCAGTGTCGACTAGATAAGTACCAGTTACGCACTGGGGTCGATATAATGTACTACTTGATCCGTTTGTCTGTCTGTCCTTGTTTGTCCTCTCTGTGTTTAGCCCCTTGTAAGTAGTAAAGAAATAGGTATTTTGTCTGCCGTTACGTTCTGAGTTCAAATTCCGCCGAGGTCGACTTTGCCTGTCATCCTTTCGGGGTCGATTAAATAAGTACCAATTACGCACTGGGGTCGATATAATGTACTTGATCCGTTTGTCTGTCTGTCCTTGCTTGTCCTCTCTGTGTTTAGCCCCTTGTGGGTAGTAAAGAAATAGGTATTTCGTCTGCCGTTACGTTCTGAGTTCAAATTCCGCCGAGGTCGACTTTGCCTGTCATCCTTTCGGGGTCGATTAAATAAGTACCAATTACGCACTGGGGTCGATATAATGTACTTGATCCGTTTGTCTGTCTGTCCTTGCTTGTCCTCTCTGTGTTTAGCCCCTTGTGAGTAGTAAAGAAATAGATATTTTGTCTGCCGTTACGTTCTGAGTTCAAATTCCGCCGAGGTCGACTTTGCCTGTCATCCTTTCGGGGTCGATTAAATAAGTACCAATTACGCACTGGGGTCGATATAATGTACTTGATCCGTTTGTCTGTCTGTCCTTGTTTGGCCTCTCTGTGTTTAGCCCCTTGTGAGTAGTAAAGAAATAGGTATTTCGTCCGTCTTCCCTTTCTGAGTTCAATTTCCAACTTTGGTGGTGCAGTGAGCTCACAAGAGGGAAGTACGGAGGATGCTGAGTGATGAGAATGGTCTTGATTCTTCTTTTGGGGTTGACTTTGCCTTTCATTCTTTCGTGGTCGATAAAGAAGTACCAGTTGAATACTAGAATCCACGTAATCCTCTTCGCCCCTCCTCAAAAACTGCTAGCCTAGCACTAAAATTTGAAATTAATATTATATACAGTCATAACCCTATGTAAGTGTTGCTAGAATACCAACAAGGAAAAAAAAAGATAGCTTCTTTAACATTGTGAATTCATTGCTAAATATAGGACCATGTACTGTAAATATTTAGTCCTTAGGCTTGTGGGCCTCTGTTTTTGTCATTAGACATATTCCTTTTAACGAACTTGACTCAAGTCACCTAGCTGACTAAATGAATTAGATATACTACCAATGAAAACTCCACCGATAGATAAAACTTAAAAGAAATATTAACCTTATTCCCGTGGATGTATAACAAGAAAAGATAAAGGCCCCTCTAATCGGCAGATCTTTTGTAATTGATACAAAATGGGAATCTATATGTTGACTCCATATTTGTCCAAGTCAACTTTCTGCAACATTATATTCATATTTTATGATTCTGTACTGTATCAATTGAAACGCAATAAATGTTTTACGATATGGGTTCTTCAACAGAAGACTGTTAAGAATCCATGATTAGTTTCTTCTGTTTACTTTAGCCATTTTTTACCGTAATATGTCACGGAATTTGTTATATATTTCTAAGATATAAAGCAATAAAATATACAAGATTTCTTCAGTAAAGTACAGTTTGACAGGAGAAAATAAAACAGATTATGTCCTGCCAACGATTGCATATAAAAATGATCCTGGGGATGAAAAATATATCATATATGATGAAGAAATGAGAAAAGTATGGAACTGTTCCAAGATATATTTATCCCTGGAGCGCAAAACAATATTGCGCAATTGAAAAAACACCATTTATGAATGAGTCAATATAGAATGCGCTGAAATCAATGACATGACCAGCAAAATTAGTGGCAGTTGCTGCTTTCTCAACACTATTAAGTTGTTAGGCTAAATTTGGTAGTTGATAAAGCAATAAAGGCTGATTTGAAAAAATTATTGATTGGAACTCTTGAATGCCTTCTAAAAGACTTCCATCCACTTAGTCGATCCAGCGAATTTTTGCATAAATTCAATTTTCTGTTGGGAAACAATAACAACATTAGCTACAAGGAAAATAATTTACTAAAAGGGGAAGAAATTAGAATCATGCAACAAAGAAAGAATTGTAGGAAAGACTGGGAAGGAAAAGGTGTGAGCGTCGTTGATAGTGAAAAGGGAGGCTGTTGCATAGTGAAAGGGATTCTTTGACATATTCTCTTACCTTCATGAATAAGTGATCTTAGTTATTGAGAAAAGGTACCGGATTTTATGAGAACGTTACATGCCACCAATGTTCTTAGGGTCCTGAGCTCATCACCGACTTTAAAATACTTTAAGAATATACGGATTCAGTTTTATTTCACTGATTACGAAATCCTGTATCCCATAATGCAAAATTTGTATCTACCCGATTTCAGAAAAATCCTGTTGAAAATTACCTTCTTAGTTCCTTGAATTATTTTATCATTTATTGCAGAATCTCTATGTATAACGCTATATATATAGGCGCAGGATTGGCTGTGTGGTAAGTAGCTTGCTAACCAACCACATGGTTCCGGGTTCAGTCCCACTGCGTGACATCTTGGGCAAGTGGCTTCTGCTATAGCCCCGGGCCGACCAATGCCTTGTGAGTGGATTTGGTAGACGGAAACTGAAAGAAGCCTGTCGTATATATGTATATATATATGTGTGTGTGTGTGTTTGTGTGTTTGTGTGTCTGTGTTTGTCCCCCTAGCATTGCTTGACAACCGATGCTGGTGTATTTACGTCCCCACCGATAGAATAAGTACTGGGCTTACAAAAAGAATAAGTCCCGGGGTCGAGTTGCTCGACTAAAGGCGGTGCTCCAGCATGGCCACAGTCAAATGACTGAAACAAGTAAAAGAGTAAAAGAGTATATCTTCAAATATGCACTGCATTAAGTTTATTTTATTTACACTCATTATTTCAAGTCTATAATGAAGCTATATTTGAAGTTTTGTTACCCCTGAGCTTTACACAAGAGTATTAAGAACATTAGTGAATAAAGCTCTTGTGTGAAACTTTTACGCCATAGCAACATTATTGGCATAGAGAAAATCAGTATATGAGATATCGAGGATATTTTTGTTTAAGGGCGTCAGAAATATGTGAAGTGAAATGAAGATAACCAGGAACGAAACTCTATCGAAATCACAGAGTATTATTTATTATTTCTTTTTTCGTGTGTTCACCAGAATTTAAAATTCATTTCTCTAGAGAGCTTCTTTGGGGTCACCCGACCTGCGAAAAATAGCACCCGTTTCTCTCTTAAATAATACAATACTCTCCTGCGAAAGGAAGTACATTATATATTGTAGTTCTACAGACTCTAAAAGACAAGATAGTTACAAGTGAAATATTTGTTATCATATAGGCGTAGGAGTGGCTGTGTGGTAAGTATCTTGCTTACCAACCACATCGTTCTGGGTTTAGTCACACTGCGTGGCACCTTGGGCAAGTGTCTTCTACTATAGCATCGGGCCAACCAAAGCCTCGTGAGTGGATTTGGTAGACGGAAACTGAAAGAAGCCCGTCATATATATATATATATATATATATTATATATATATATATATTATATATATATATGTATATATGTATATATATATATACATATATATATATATATATATATATGTGACGGGGGGACAATCCAGACACACAAACACAGACACACACACACACATACATATACATCTCCTCTCTCTACACTACACCATACGACTTTACACATCACATCATATATACATACACACGTCCAGATCTCTCATACGCACTAATACTCTCTCATACACACACACACACACTCTTTTGTTGGGGCGAGGTCATTTAACCCTATTATCTCCCCTAATTTCGCTCTTGCGTCTCACGTTTGATCTTTGACTTCTGGCCGAAATCAGATCGCCATGTTGATTCGTTAGCCTCTGCACGCATTTTTTTTGCCCTCCTTCTTTCTGTGTTTCTTCTCTGTGTATCTTTCTGTTGAAGAGCGTAGGCTCGAAACGTTAAAGACTTGTTTTATTTATTATATTTCCTGAGCGCCATACTAATACAATTGTTTGTTTGTATTCCACCTGCCTTCGTCTTTTGTCTATTTTCATAAAGCTTCCCGTTATATATATATATGCTTGACAACCGATGCTGGTCTGTTTACGTCCCCGTAACGTAGCGGTTCGGCAAAACAGACCGAAAAAATAAGTACTAGGCTTACAAAGAATAAGTCCTGGGGTCGATTTGCTCGACTAAAGGCGGCACTCCAGCATGGCCCCAGTCAAATGACTGAAACAAGTAAAAGAGTAAAAGAGTAAACGAATATATAAAGGATATATTAGTTTCGACAATGGTTAAAAAATAACAAAATGACATGTTTCTATTCAGTAGTTTCATTTACTAACAATTGCACTCACCGATATCTTTGCTCAGCAACAGTCGTACTCGCTCGCATCCTTGCTTACCAACAATTCTTATCACCAACAGTTATCCTCACTGGCAACTGTACTGAAGCTAATATCTCTTCGGGATATTACTGAAAATAACAAAACAGAATAGTGCAACAAGAAGAACGTGGAAATCATATTTCTGTGAAAATACTTTCTCACATTATATAAAAATGTTTCATGGTAATTTCGGTTTACGATGTATGCTCCCAGTTTTGTTAAGAATTGAGCATTATCTGCTGTCAGAGCACCAATATAATACTGCTATTAAATTCAGAAGGATGAAATCTAAAAGTTCGATATATGAGCAATATTTTAACATTGAACATTTATGCAACATTTAATAGTTCAATACTCAACTCTCAACAAGTTTACAATAACAGTTTTCAATTAGAAATTAGCTGCTGTGACGTTTATGCCTTTTTCTAGGTTATTGGCATTATTCCTACATAACTAAGTCGACTGAGATATTTCGAAAGTAACAAACGGTGCCAGACATCAAATGGGAAGTAAAACAAAAGCTGGTAAAGGAAAATCTAATCTAGAAAATATTTGAAATATTTCTGTGAGAGAATATTGATCGTCTGTTTACTCCCTTTGCTCTCTTAACCTTTCTTACTAGTTGTCGGGAGTACTTCTGATGAAAACATACTGGAATAATCTTTACGACTAGCATAGAGTTGATCAACGATAGCTTGGGGAAAAGTTGTCTCAGGCAGTTCGGATAGCATTTGAGCTTAAAATCGTGAGTCATATAGATGATATGTCAAGTATGCATAGCAAATCGCCACACAAAATCCAACTTATTCATCTTCCATAGTCCACCTTCCCTTCTCCAATGATAACGGCGAATATTTTATCGATCCCAGAAGGATGAAAAGACAGTTTGACCTCGACATGATGAATATTAGTGAAATATAAACATCCACTTAGCTACTGGCATCTTTCACTTCTGATGCAACATCAATCATTGTCAATAGAATATTTAATAATTATTTTTAACTTTGGCATAAATACTAAAACTATTTTTCGAGGAAGATGTTTAAATCGAGCCCAGTACATAACTGGTACTTTATCTATAAATAGATAAGAGATAAAAATCATGCCGGGGATTGTAAAAGGCTGTAACATTATGCGACAAGGCATTCAGTCCAGCACTCTATACCTGTCACTCGATTGTGAGAATAGAATATAAGACTTAGACATATCTATGCGAATTAGACTCATAGAATAAGGTACGTCAATAGATATGTAAAACTATTCATCCAACCAAGCTTTCTTATTTCTTTACTACCCACAAGGGGCTAAACACAGAGAGGACAAACAAGGACAGACAGACGGATTAAGTCGATTATATCGACCCCAGTGCGTAATTGGTACTTATTTAATCGACCCCGAAAGGATGAAAGTCAAAGTCGACCTCGGCGGAATTAGAACTCAGAACGTAGCGGCTGATGAAATACTTATTTCTTTACTACCCTCAAGGGGCTAAACACAGAGAGGACAAACAAGGACAGACAAATGGATTAAGTCGATTACATCGACCCCAGTGCGTAATTGGTACTTATTTAATCGACCCCGAAAGGATGAAAGTCAAAGTTGACCTCGGCGGAATTTGAACTCAGAAGGTAGCGGCAGACGAAATACCTATTTCTTTACTACCCACAAGAGGCTAAACACAGAAGGGACAAACAATGACAGACAAAGGGATTAAGTCGATTACATCGACCCCAGTGCGTAACTGGTACTTAATTTATCGACCCCGAAAGGATGAAAGTCAAAGTCGAACTCGGCAGAATTTGAACTCAGGACGTAGCGGCAGACGAAATACCTATTTCTTTACTACCCACAAGGGGCTAAACACAGAGGGGACAAACAAGGACAGACAAAGGGATTAAGTCGATTACATCGACCCCAGTGCGTAACTGGTACTTAATTTATCAACCCCGAAAGGATGAAAGGCAAAGTCGACCTCGGCGGAACTTGAACTCAGAACGTAAAGACTGACGAAATACGGCTAAGCATTTCACCCGGCTTTCTTGTCTACATTATCGTATATTCATACAGTAATGTCACTTTAAGGATCTGGCAGTCACATTGAATAGCACGTCTTTTTGAGAAGGTCTAATATCTCCAAATCACGTCTAGTGATTCTATGTCGCCTAATTAAGATCAGAATATCTTTTCTCCTTCACTGCATACTTATTTCCTGTGTTGAGTAATTGAAAATTCAGTCTCGGTAACTCATTTCAATGGTTTGAGAATTTCCACCTCTACCTGATTTGATTTAAGTGTTTGCACAACGCTTATTATTTGATTGCAGTTGCAGTTTAGAATCCTAAATAATTAAAGTTTTCCCATTTCTCACATACACACATACTTATCTACATACATACATACATACATACATACATACATACATACATACATACATACAGACAGACATACATACATACGTACGTACGTACATACATACGTACATACATACATACGTACATGCATACATAAATACATACATACATACATACGTACATACATACATGCATACGTACGTACGTACGTACGTACATACATGCATACATACATACATACATACAGAGAGCTGAATCCTCATACATCGTCTTCGGTTGGAGAGCCTATCATATACATACATACATACATACATACATGCATACATACATGCATACATGCATATATGCATACATACATACATACATACATACATACGTACGTACATACATACATACATACATGCATACATGCATGCATACATGCATACATACATACATGCATACATACATACATACATACATACATGCATACATGCATGCATACATGCATATATGCATACATACATACATACATACGTACGTACATACGTACGTACGTACATACATACATACATACATACATGCATACATACATACATACATACATGCATATATACATACATATATACATACATACATGCGTACGTACATACATGCATACATACATACATACATACATACATACCTACGTACATACATGCATACATACATACATACATACATACATATATACATACATACATACACATACACACACATGCATACATGCACACACATATACATACAAACACAAACATGCACACATACATACATACATAGCATGTTTAATTTTTATGTTATTCGTGTAAAATATAAGTGATGCAAAGTATTTATCACACTCCCAGAGAAGAAAGCCTTCTCGAACGAACTGATCTCCATTCTTATTTGAACTCGCTCTATGGTGTACATCTCTTATGAGTGAATTTGTAACCACTAGCCTGAGAGTAATAAAATCTAGTTGGACACTAGATAGAAATCAAACAGTATCTCTTGTCACGAACTAATAAAGATAAAAAGACATTAAACAATATCAGATATGTTATGAGGTCATTCATAAATCTACTATTTACTATATCTGAGGAGAGAGCCATGATGAACATTTTATAATATGAATATAGAAAATGATAATCTTAACATGTATTTGTTATTACCGGAATGCAAGACATATTAGGTTAGCTTCAGACGTCTATAGTCGAGTGTTCTTTAACTAAAGAAATCAGAACAGCAATGTCAATACATACTTGACCTGCGAGCTAAAAATCAAATTCTAGTAATCAAAGATTAGTAATGCTTTATTTACTAGGCTACACAAATATGTTCGTTCAAATAGACGTATGGTTAGCAGAGTTCAAACACTAAACAATAACATTATTACAATGCTATGATATATTTACCTTACACTCACTCGCTAGACGAAAGAGCTTCGCCTGGTTGACCGGCCTGCTAGAAATGTCGGTTAAATCTCTCGAATCAAATCTCATTGTCTTTATTACAAAAAGAAAAAATAAAGGTCATTTTCTATAGTCGGATATGGTAGTCTGAAAAAACTTTGACTAGTATTAATTCAGAGTGCTCTTTCAAGGTTTAGCATAGACTAAACTGTAAGAAGCAATTTCAATCGTTGTAAATACCCAGGTACAGATATATAAAGAAAGTGGACAAAATAATGGAAACACCATTTTCTAGTTAACTATTTTTAACTATTAGTAATATGACAAATCCAAACCTGTTCTAATGAGTATATATGTGTTTACATGCATTAAGTCCGCCTTGTACTTCATGATATAGGCCCCTGATTTCTTTCTTTTTTTTTTTGCAAATATTTATTGATTGCCAAATCGTTGGAACGTGTAAGTCTGGAGCTTTAATCACAAACTCTGAGGAAATGGCTTTGTTTCGAAAGGAAGAGTCTGCAAAATCCTGTTGGTATTCCAAAACTAAGGAAAACTAGTTGTGGAGAAGATAATTCTGGTCAGAAGGCAAAGCTCACAGAGAGAGAGAGAGACGGGGAGAGAGAGAGAGTGCAGAATAGCGACACAATTTGAGTCTAAAAATCATTGAAATACGGTGGCAAAAGCGAAAGTAGAACTAAATCCTCACGTTGCCAACCTTATGTCAGCCAAAACTGTGGTGAGCTACGTGGAGCTGGATAATATCGAACGGTTGCACATCTTCTCTCCTCCATGAACACTGATAAGTGGTAAAATGGTGTTTAGACTCTCAGAAGTGCTAAATGACTCAATGGAACCATGCTATCTTCTCTGATGAATCCTCATCCATACTCTTTCCCCTTAGAAGCAAGTTTATGTCTGGAGACAACCCAAAGAAACCTTCATCCCTGACTGTTCGGCCCCTGCTATGAAGCACAGAGGTGGGTCAATGATGATTTGAAATCCATTCTAACAGAATCCTCTTGGCCCTTTAGTTGTTCTACATAGTAGAGTTAACGCAATGATTTATCTGAGTATTTTGGCTGACCCTTTCTATACCTATAGTCCCTGATGGTAGCGCAAACTTTTAAGATGATAATGTTGAAAATTCGTACCAGGGACACAAAAGGGAATAAGGTCACTTGGTTTGGCCCCACCCCACCAGCACTCAGTTATAATCATACATTAATGGCACATTTTGGAGCATCAGGCGAGGAGCCGCTTTCCCTCTGAAATCGTCACTGAAAAAGCTATGCAGGTATTAGTTGAAGATTCGTCCAAAATTCAAATTCCCATACAATCTTTTAGAACTTGTACGTACTAGAGTTGTGATTGTTGCCAAACGTGGGCCACCGCCGTGTTAAATAATAAAACTTCCATTTAACAATGTGGTATCATTGTTTCGTTCAAATCATGTATGTAAATTTTACTGCTTGTTTATTATACTTGATATATTCATAAGAATTCAAATCATATGTCCAGCAGCATCGGCTTTCGTTCCAACGGAACTGAAGTAAGCCAAGTATAGAAGTAATTCAATCGACTACACTACTTCCAAAAATTCATGGCTGTTGTATCAATATAATAAAGTATCCCTTTCTTTTCTAGTAAACGACCAGTATTAGAAAATATTCTTTTCTACTCTAGGCACAAGGCCTGAAATTTTGGAGGAGGGGGCCAGTCGATTAGATCGACCCCTGTACGCAATTGCCACTTAATTTATCGACCCCGAAATGATGAAAGGCAAAGTCGACTTCGGAGGAATTTGAACTCAGAACGTAAAGACAGACGAAAAGTATTAGGAAATATTAGATTAGAGGACGGCGGCGAGCTGGCAGAAACGTTAGCACGCCGGGTGAAATGCTTAGCTGTATTTCGTCTGCCGTGACGTTCTGAGTTCAAATTCCGCCAAGGTCGACTTTGCCTTTCATCCTTTCGGGGTCGATTAAATACCAGTTACGCACTGTGGTCGATGTAATCGACTTGATCAGTTTGTCTGTCTTTGTTTGTCCCCCTCTGTGTTTAGCTCCTTGTGGGTAGTAAAGAAATATGTATTAGATTAGAGGATATACTGCAAATATAAATTTGATTGTTTCTTCAATGTGCGCTATTCGTGCACTCTGATGCACAAGAATGCAGCTGCCATTCGATAAACAGTGTGGCAAAAGTGCAACAGAGCAACTAGGTTCGGACAATCACTTTGATGGGCCGGAATAAAGTATGACCTACGATTCCAAGTGGATCTGTGCAGATTTTCAGAACTTTGCACTATTGTTTACGAGAAGCGAACTGATGATGGTGATTATTATAGGAGATAGATTGTTGAAAGAGATCCAAAACAACCTCTGAGATATGAAAGGTATTGAGAAATTGTATGAAGAGAAATTGTCGAAAATGAACAGTAACCCAAAGAATTCCTGTCTGTCTGGTAGATATGGAGAAAGAAGCAGTTATGGTTACTGCTATCAGCCATCTTTAAGTATCATTTGAAAGACAAAATGTGGATTGGTTCGTAAGTTTTTCTCTTCCATAAATTTATTTTAGTTGAGTAGAAACAAAGAATTTCGTGAAGAATGCGATATCTGAGATTTAGTTCTCTTTCGATTGATGGTGGTGGTGGTGGTGGTGGAGAATGAATGACCAGAGTGAAAATTGCTTTCGCTCACTCGCTACTTCTAGATTTTGGATATTCATGCGCGTGCACACACACACGCACACATACATACATACATACATACATACATACATACATACATACATACATACATACATACATACATATTTCTTTACTACCCACAAGGGCCTAAACATAGAGGGGGAAAACAAGGACAAACAAACGGATTAAGTCGATTACATCGACCCAGTGCGAAACTGGTACTTCATCCGAGAGGATGAAAGGCAATGTCGACCTCAGCGGAATTTGAACTCAGAACGTAACGACAGGCGAAATACCGCTAAGCATTTCGCGCGGCGCGCTAACGTTTCTGCCATACATACATATATACATACATACTACGTACGTACATAAATATATACATACATGCAT
Source organism: Octopus sinensis (assembly GCF_006345805.1). Taxonomy (NCBI): domain Eukaryota; kingdom Metazoa; phylum Mollusca; class Cephalopoda; order Octopoda; family Octopodidae; genus Octopus; species Octopus sinensis. The sequence goes on along the minus strand of NC_043005.1, from coordinate 9,998,434 downwards.
ATACACGCGCACATACACGCATAGACTAAAATTCAAGCTGGACCCTCTTGAAGCACATAGGCTTATTTCGGATTTCAGTGTTTCAAATACACATATCGATGTTATATTTGTATGAGGTATGCATCAGAGTTGAAAATACTGGAAATATTGTCTACACTCTAATGATATCAAAAACGGGAGATTGAAAAATATTTTGGTATCAATTATACATCATTACACATGTTTCATTTGCTAACAGGAGTTAAGAAATTGTACATGAAGTAGAAAATATGTAAGATGTCTCCTATTAGAAATTCTTCAGACAGGGCATCAAATATTGGGTTGGTGCATAATTATTGCGGTTTTTTATTCAACAAAAACAATAACAATTTATTCTTTTCATGTTTCAGTCATTTGACTGTGGCCATGCTGGAGCACCACCTTGAGTCGAGCAAATCGAACCAGGGACTTATTATTTGTAAGCCTAACACTTATTCTCTTGGTCTCTTTAGCCGAACCACTACGGCTTTGGTTGACCCCAGGCTATAGCAGAAGGCACTAGCTGCCCAAGGCACCACGCAGTGGTACTGAATCCAGAACCATGTGGTTTGGTAGCAAGCTTCTTACCGCGCGTATGGGTCTGTATATGTGTGTGTGTATGTGCGTGTATATGTGTGTGTATGCGAGTGTGTGTGTGTGTGTGTGTGTGTGTGTGTTCCTATGCATGCATTTACAAATAGGCGTATGGCTTTCCTTTATAAATTGCACGTAGGTAGAGTGGCGCAAATGATGACCTTTCCACACACGTAGGAGTGATGTAATTGGTTTAAAACATAAAGTCAAGTATATAAACCAACACAAGCTATGTAGCAATAGAAATATTTGATATCTGAATCACAGCGAGTAAGACAAATGCCTGGGAAGGAGTGAACTAACCCTAGTAACCACGTACCAGTTGGCAGTGATGTGAGATTGAGACCTTATAAGGATCATATATATATATATATATATATATATATATATATATATATATATTATATATATATATTATATATATATATATATATATATGTAAAATTCTTTTACTTGATACAGACAGTTGACTGCGGCCAAGCTGGAGCACCGCCTTTTAGTCGAAGAAATCGACCACCAGGACTTATTCTTTATGAACATTGTATTTATTCTATCGGTGTCTTTTGCTGAACTGCTACGCTGCGGGAATATAAACACACCTACATCGGTTGTCAAGTGATGATTGTAGGTGAGGACAAACACAGACACAATGACACAACACACACACACACACACACACACACACACATATATATATATATACACCACGCCCTACTTTCAGTTTACACCTACCAAATCCACTCACAAGGCTTTGGATAGTCTCCGAGGCTATAGTAGAAGACACTCCCCCAAGGACTGAACCCGAACTATGTGGTTGGCAAGCAAGCCACTTACCAGACAGCCACACCTGCGCCTATGTATATATATATATATTCAATACAGAACAAAAAATTCAGGAGAAATTGTTTGCGAAGATATTATTGACTCTGTTATTATCTAGTGTAAAAATTAAAAATAATAATAATACAATCAATAATATAGGTGATTGCAGGACCAAAAAAGCATCAAATAGGTGAAGGATTAAAATTAATCAGAGGACATACTAAGTATGTCTACCTGCTAAAAATGAGAGCTAAAACTCCTATTTAAATCGCCGGAAAGAATACTGATAATATCTACAGAAATCTGTAGTTATTATCAGTGTTTTTTTTTCAGCGGTTTAAATAAGAGTTTTGACTGTTATTTCCAGCAGGTAGACATACTTAGCATGTCCTTTGATTAATTTTAATCCTTCAGCTATTGTATTATTATGTATGCATACACACACACACACACACACACACACACACACACATACATATATATTTACGTGCGAATGTATGTATGCAAGCATATATGGGTTATTATATGTATTTGTGTGTGTGTGTGTGTGTGTGTGTGTGTGTCTATTTTATTAAGACCATTGCCTCCAAAAGAATGTGTTTTGTTAGACTCATTGCTTCTCAGTAACCGTATTGACACTCGGGTTGAACAATGTTTCACTAATCTCTGTTTAGCTGAACGGGTAATCCGTCGACTTTACACACACACACACACACACACATACACACACACACACATACACACACATGCAAACACATACACACACACACACACGTTCTCACACACACACACACGTTCTCACACACACACACACACACACGCATTGTGTTTCTACGTATGCATTTCTGCATCAACTGCATGTCAATGAAAGAAAGATTGATACTTTGTACATTGTTGCCTTCTAGCACTCTCACTCCCTTTCTCTCTGCATGATACATACACGCACACGTACACACACACACACACACACACACACACACACACACACACGTACAAACATTTTCTTAGAGATATATATTTATACATACATACATGTGACCTCGTGAGCACCGCCAGCCATTTTTTTTTCCTCTATCTTCCCTTCTCGGAATCTTTCCTTCTCCTATGTTTCCGACGAAGAGCTCCGCTCGAAACGTTAAACTCTTCTTCTTCCCTTCTTCCTGAGCGTCCAATAATACTTTATTTGTTCCACGTCCTCGCATTGCTGTGTTTTTTTTTGTGTTTTCTTGTTTGGATTAACTATATATATATATATATATATAATATATATATATATATATATATATATATATATATATATTATATATATATATACCGGAGTAAGCACATAAATGTGAAACCAGGTGAAAAAAAAGAGTTCTCAAATACCAGAGGTAGAGTAATATGTTTTATTTAAAAGCAGCAGAAATATAACAAAAGCTGTTACTCGGAGTTTCACGTTCCCGTTCGTCGGACAGTTTTTGTTAAAACTGAACCGAAATAACAATTTGATCAAATCTAGCTAAACGATACACCTTTAAAAATGGATTTGTTTCATTGGTCCTTTCAAATAATGGTCATAGGCAAGCGATAAACAAAATAAACGAAACAAAATAAATGAGTTCAATATAAATCATAAAAATCGAGGAAAAACCTTAAATCGAAGAGTTGATTCAAATGCATATTGTCATTAATTATGTAGAAAATATAATACGATTAATACAATTAATACATAAAAATTGAAATTAAAATTTTAATTTTAATTTTAATATTAATTCTAATTCTAATTTCAATTTTTATGTATTAACTAGCAGTATCGCCCGGCGTTGCTCGGGTTTGTAAGGGAAATAACTATATAAGCATTTTTAGAGATGTAAAGTATAATAGCCATCTCAATATGGCTAACCACAAATGGGGGGGTGTTACTGTAGCTTTTTACGTTCTGAGATTTAATAATAAATTTTTAGAGAGTTACTTCCCTTATATATGCCAAAAAATGCATTAAAATTGGGAAAAATTGATGGTAAATTTTTTTTTAATCGTAGACTCATCGTAGACGCGCGCTAATACCCAGAAGGGCTTGATATGAATCACGACTATAAGATACCCGGTTTTGGTTAAACTGCACCGCAAAATGTGGGAGTAGTTAGGAATCTAAATCGTAGGAGACAGACAGCACACAACCTCACTTTTATATATAAAGATTGTATAAATCGAAATCTTCTGCGCAGGTTGTTCGGCAAAGACTGGGCTGAATGCTAATACGCCGTTTTCGGCAGGAGACTCCATCTTTGTTATTAATAGACCGTTGGATGTCAGAATAGGTGGACCTCTGTATTGAGTGCCAAGTTGTATTTAGTTATGTCCTGCAAAGTTCACAGTTCGTATTTCACAGAAAATGACTACCTGTAATCCTTTCGCGGGCATCTGAAACGACAACCAGTTGTTATTGCTTTTGTTGTTTCAGTCATAGATCAGTATTGGTCATTTTAATTGACCATTTTAATTATGACCATAATTGTCTTCCATCTTGTTTCATTCGTTGAGGCAGTCGGACGAGATTTGAAGGAACTTACGTACTATTTCTGGTAGATTGGGTGACTCCATAATGCTCTTCTTTTTAGTATGTACGATGTTAATGAGTACCAGTGAAATATAGCGGGGAGATGATTAAATTCAATATTCCTCACTCGCAGAACTTCTGGTTCTGTGCCAGTATTAGAGATGGAAGCATCATCAAACTGAATTAAAACACTGGCGTGAGGCCAAACGAGAGCAGACGTTACTACCGAAGACGTATCGTCGATGAAATCTGTCTCAGTACAGAGCGAGAATGGGCAAAGCGGTGAATTAACAGTTTCATTATGATGTCGGATAAAATAATTTGTGATATTCGTTCCGGCAGGTCAACTTTTCATCCTTTCGGGTTCGAGAGGCTCAGTATCAGTCTAGTGTGGTACATTGGCGGAATTGTTAATGTGTCGAGTCGGATGGGATGTGCTGCGGTATCTGTTCTGTTTTTTCATTCTGAGTTGAAATTCTCTCTTACTACTGGTCTCCAACATAGTAGGAAACAAGGTTAACAGGATCTTACTAACAATGATAAACCCTTGATGTTAACCGGAGTGAAGCACCACCGAAAACAATAAATCGATAGGAAAAATTCAAAAACAGGACTGGCCCTGCACTGGTGCACAATAAATGCTACAACAGAAAAAAAGGGAAAAACTGTGGAGGGGATGAAAACGATGTCGTCATATGTAGGAACCAAACTCAAAACATCGAGATGGAGAGAGGGCTTTTAATATGCTATTGTGTTCTTTTTTCATTAGGTTTTTTTTTTCTTTTTACTTCTCATTTAGTAGTGAAAATGCGACCCCACAACCCATTTTAAGATCCCTAAGAATGGCCGAAGTAATGAAATTATTTTTATACTAGAGATCGCGTCCTGCAATAGAGAGTATTACGATACTATGTGAGTGCATTATGTATGATACTCTGAAATTATGCTACGTATTGTATTAAGATATAATGGTTTCAAATTTTAGCACAAGGCCATCTCGGAATAAGGGGTGAATCGATTACATTGACCTCAATGTTTCACTGGTACTTATTTTATCAACCCTGAAACGACGAATGGCAAAGTTCACCTCTGTAGAATTTGAACTCAAAAACGTAAAGACGGACGAAATGCCGCTAAGCATTTTGCCCGGCGTGCTCACGATTCTGGCCCCTCGCCACCTTGTATTATGATATTATAAAATGGATAGCAGTACTTGCAGCAGAATGCATTATGACAGGTTTTGTTGTCATTGAGTGTAATGGTCGTGTTCAACAGAGAAATAGATAAAAGCTGTTAGCCATGAAGTTAAACTGTTCTTCGGAAGAGTAGTTTCATTTGATGTCTACCACAGTCAAGTCACAATGTTTTGGCTGACTCAAGGGGATGGTCGAAGATACTTACCCAAGGTGCCGTGCGCTGGAATAGAATCCAATGCCATGTAGTTTGAATGAAGTAAGCCTCTAAACTACTGAACCGTGCTTGCGCTACTTCACCAAGATCTTCAATCTTTAGGCCTTTTATTAGTTCATTACAAAATAAACCATTGTGTATTAACGGGATTGCATAAGTGGATAGTTCGTGTAGTTAAGCTACGAAAAACCTACATTCTCTCGACTTCCTATTATTACGATCGTCCGAAGGCCCCAGCAGACGAGATGGAGAAGGTATTGCGTTGCAGAAGGCGAGAAAGATGCGCAGGAACAGCTACTCTGACTCACGGGGACCCCGCATGCGGAAAGCCATCTCCACCCCCTTTGCGGGGAGCAAGGATATCGACCGGGGGCCGAGTGTGTCGTAAGTCTTCACTGCCACAGGCTCGACCATAAACCTGTCAGAAAGCGGCCGATACTTTGACAGTTTACTTTTCTTAGTCTGGACAGCAGCGGAGCCTGGACTGATAGCTGACAACAAGTTTCCGCTCAATAAGGTATCATAGCTGGTGGCATTCCAGATGAGGGGCCTACCGCCATGGAACGGGAATATTGGCCTAACGTCACGCCTTTTACCGCCACCACAGTGTATCTCTGCTGACTTTAGCTGGGATATACTGGGATAGCGTTTAGGCCATGATTTATGATTTCGTTGAGGGTGGCATGGCGTGAAGGCAGCGAGCACCATGATGGTATGGCAATGGGTGGAGGCCGAAAGAACTCACA
>NC_043005.1:9979802-9987302 GCF_006345805.1 Octopus sinensis | reverse complement strand
ATGTATATATAAACACATACATACATAAATAAATACAATTAGTTCGCGTAGCCGGTTGTATTCCCGGTGGTTTGAATAAGCTTTGCTTTAAATGAATTTATATTAATTTTCATTTATTATGTATCTTAATTACGTAATTATAGATATACTTATGCGTATTCCTAATGAAACGGATGTTGAATTTAAATAAAAAAAGCTCTAACAATGAAATTTATACTCGCCTGCCTATTATTCTAAATATGCGTTTCTCATAAGGATCATTTGTACCGATAATGTGTATACATTTAAGCTTCTTTCACTGAATTTACTGCTATGTTTATGACATGTTGAAGTTTAACAACCTCTAGTTGTTTGAGGTCTTAATTAACACACACATACAAACCCATACACACCGACAAACACAAACAAACGCACACACATTCATACAAACACATATATATATACTGACGTTTTATGCATTATCGCTTTATATGTATTCGCAAATATGACAAATGAACAAAGGTCCTTTTTGAGCCATTGACTCATAAGGCAGGATGCTGTAGCGTGTATATTTCCCAACTGGATAGGACGTTGGTTCGTCACAGGATTGCGTATTGTTGCCAGATGAGTGAACTAGAGCAACAAGATATAAAGAATTGTCTGGACCACGAATGGAAACCACAATGTTAAGATCACAAGCGCAACATCATAACCACTAAACTACACGCCACTACATAAAATTATATATGTGTAATACTTATGTAAGCATGTATTTTCAAATGGGCAAAGAGCGTCACCGAGCAGTTCCGATATTTACTTTACAATAATGAGATACCGAGTTAATTTGCACTGAGTTGCAACGGTGTCAGGTTGGCTCAAACAATATTGGTGAGAATGGATCGAAGTGACTCGTTCAAAAGCCAGTTGGACGGAATCTAATCTTTTCGCTTTGTTACGCATTCTAACATAAAGGTTCTGCTCGAGAAATGCATTAAGATTACAGATGTCTGTGCAATACTCAGCTACATTACTCACCAACTGAATAAGAAAGTCTTTGATTGAACATTTGTATATTCATTTTTGATACCGAAAAGAAAGCAGTCATTTTATATTCACCTGCATATTTTATGTATATATGTATATATATATATGTTATCTATATATATATATATAGTATATATTATATATATATATATATATATATATATATATGTATGTATGTATGTATGTAGTATGTATGTATGTATGTATGTATGTATGTATGTATGTATTAATGTATGTATATATGTATATCTAGCTATCTCTATTATCTCTCCCTCTCTCTCTCTCTCTCAATATATATATATATATATATATATATAAATATTCGTTTATTCTTGTATTCTTTTATTTGGCTCAGTCATTTGACTGCGGCCATGCTAGAGCACCGCCTTTAGTCGAACAAATCCATCGCAGGACTTATTCTTTTGCTGAACTGCTAAGTTATGGGGAGGTAAACACACCAGCATCGTTGTCAAGCGAATGTGGGGGTGAAACACAGAGGCAGAAACACACACACACACACACACAAATACACACACACAAATGCACATGCACACACACACATATATAATTGAGATGTACTTACTCTTCCTTTTGACTCTTTTACTTTTTACTTTTTACTTTATATATACATACATGCATATACATACATATATATATTATATATATATATATATATATATATATATATATATATATATATATATATATATATATATATATATATATATCTATTCTGAGAACCCTTCGGTCACGACACAGACCATGGGATTGCACCTAGAAAGTTACCCTCCCAGGCACAAGTCCGAGCAAGGTTGTGGATGGAAGACCAGCAGTCGCCAATGCATACCGGCCTCCCCTCTCCACGCCACCAGTTTTATCCAAGGGAAAGGCAAAGGGGCCGATGCAGTTTGGCACCTGTGACTTTGCAACTCATTTTTAAAGATGAGTGGACTGGAGCAATGTGAAATAAAGTGTCTTGCTCAAGAACACAACACGCAGCCCGGTCCGGGATTCGAGCTCACAACCTCAGGATCCTAAGCTCCACGTTCTAACCACAGAGCCATGCGCCTTCACACACACCACACAACACACACACACACACACAACATATATATATATATATTATAATATATATATATATATATATATCATATATATATATATTATAATATATATATATATATATATATATATACATATATTTACATATATATATATATACATATATATACATATATATATATATTACATATATATACATATATACATATATATATATATATATATATATATATATATTATATAGTATACATATATATCTATATATATATATAGTATTATATATAATAATATATATATATATATATATATATATATATATATATAATATATATATATATATATATATATATACGACGGACCGCTTTCAGTTTCTGTCTACCAAATCCACGCAGAAGGCTTGGTCGGCCCGAGACGATAGCAGAAGCCACTTGCCCAAGGTGCCACGTAGTGGGACTGAATCAGGAACCATGTGGTTGGTAAGCAAGCTACTTACCTAACAGCCAGTCCTGCCCCTATATTTATATATATATTATATATATATATATAATATATATTAATAATATATATATATATATATATATATATATATATATATATATACATTATATTAATATCTGATGTCACGATATTCATCTCCTATTATTAATTAATGCTAATGTAACCAAATTTGAATCGTTGGCGATTTTTTCCTCCGTCTTCCTTTCTTCTTGGACTTTCCTCTGTCTCCCGATTCTGAAGAAGAGCTTTGCTCGAAACGTAAAACCATTTCCTTTCCCTGCGCGTCTTCTTATACTTTCCATGTACCACATCTTCCCGTTGTTTTTTTTTCTTGTTTGTGTTCTTTTTTGGGGGATTTACTATACCATGCACCACCATACCACACAATACCACATCACATCACACCACCACGCACACACTAGTACTGACCACTTCCCAGCCCCACACCTAAACGTGAATACACATGCACACCCACCCACACACCTACACATACACACACGCACATATATGCTCTCTTATACATACGCACGTGCACCTTCGTTTTGGGATCACCACTACTTTATTATCTCGCCTTGGCTCTCCTGTGTGATTTCTCAGTCCGGTATTCGCCATGATAGATCGCTAGCCACTACACATTCTTTATTTTCTCTCCTTGTCTCTTTCTGTGTTCCTTTCTGTGGAGGAGCGTAGGCTCGAAACGTTAAATACTTTTTTTTTACTTCCCAAGCGTTAAACTAATACAGCTGCTTGTTGTCTACACCACCTGTCTTCGTCTTTTTTGTGTGAATTCCCCTATATATATATAATATATATATATATATATATATATATGTATGTATGTATGTATGTATGTATGTATGTATGTATGTATGCATACATGTCTGAAATGTATGTATGCGTGTGTATATCTATGAATATCTTTATATATAAAAGAGAAGTTGTGTGTCTGTCTCCTACGATTTAGATTCCTAACTACTCCCACATTTTGCGGTGCAGTTTAACCAAAACCGGGTATCTTATAGTCGTGATTCATATAGAACCCTTCTAGGTATTAGCGCGCGTCTACGATGAGTCTACGATTTAAAAAAAAATTACCACCATTTTTTTCCATTTTAATGCATTTTTTTCGCTATTATATAAGGGAAGTAACTCTCTAAAATGTCTACGATGAGTCAACGATTAAAAAAAAATTTACCATCATTTGTTTTCCATTTTAATGCATTTTTTTGCTATCTTTTTGCTATAACTCTCTAAAAATGCTTATATAGTTATTTCCCTTACAAACCCGAGCAACGCCGGGCGATACTTCTAGTATTATATATTTTCTCCTTATTCTTTTTTGTTTTTGTCAACAAACTGTAGTCTTGACTTGCATTCTCCTAACAAAGTGGACGTCTTTTGAAGGTTCCCAAGGGACTTCAACAGAACTACTGATTAAGTTTACTACGTAAGGAACGCAGTAGGTAATCTGATAGGCTTCCAAACAGTTTCTGTCCAATAAATTTAATTCACAGGTCGCTGGTGGGTCCAAGACTATGAGTGAGGACATTGACCCAACTCACTCCTCAGTATTGAAGCCATATAGTTGTGAAACGAAAATTTTGAGCATACAACTGATTGTAATATGTGTATGGTGTTTGTTTTGTGTGTATATGTGTTTTATTCACGTGTGTGTTGAAAGGCTTTTCCTATTAACATGTTATTAAAAAAAAGTACACCTGTATTTCCAGACGTTCCAGAACCCAGGTCTAAATGAAATAAATCTTGGTTATCCCTTGTCGTTAAATGTTGCCTGTTCGTTGACATCAGATTTATTTCCGTAAAGAGGAAACTTTTTCAACAGGTCACCCAGCAAAAGCTTGTTTACTTACTTGTGTTAAACTTTATTTTTGTATCTTAATCTTTGAGCTTGTACTCAACGGTTAAAGTTCAAAGGGACAGGTACAATTGATTATATCGATCTCGGTACTTGACTTATTTTATTTCATAGACACCTGGGAAGCAAACTCGGCCTTGACAAGTTTTGAAATTAAAATGTAAAGAACCATAAAATGCACTTTAACCATATCTTCTATTACTTCATGTGCAGTATAGGCGCAGGAGTGGCTGTGTGGTAAGTAGCTTGCTTACCAACCACATGGTTGCGGGTTCAGTCCCACTGCGTGGCATCTTGGGCAAGTGTCTTCTGCTATAGCCCCGGGCCGACCAATGCCTTGTGAGTGGATTTGGTAGACGGAAACTGAAAGAAGCCTGTCGTATATATGTATATATATATATGTGTGTGTGTGTGTGTTTGTGTGTCTGTGTTTGTCCCCCTAGCATTGCTTGACAACCGATGCTGGTGTGTTTACGTCCCCGTCACCTAAAAAGAGACCCACGGAAAAAGAGACCGATAGAATAAGTACTGGGCTTACAAAGAATAAGTCTCGGGGTCGATTTGCTCGACTAAAGGCGGTGCTCCAGCATGGCCGCAGTCAAATGACTGAAACAAGTAAAAGAGTATAATGAAGTTGTGATATGAATTTCTGTTCTTTTTCAGGCTATAGTTAAATTCATCTCTGTAATATAGCGTGATACGATATTTGTACAGTATAGACACATTGTCTGCAGGTGAAAAATGTTTAATACTTGAAAGTCCAATGTAAAATGCAGAGTGATGAAGCTTCATGTTTACATCTCAATGTGCTGCTGTTGTCGTTGTTGTTCTTGCAGCTTAGCCATGCTAGCTCTGATCGAGCTCGTGTCTGCACCACCTCAAAAGCGCCCCAGTAGTGACTAGTCTGTCTTTTAAAGACAGAACTACATCATGCAATGTGTTTTCTCTCTTTATTTTTAAAGACAGTGGGGTGTGATTTGATGAAAGTTGGCTGTTCGTAACAGGATGAATGACCTGGTAGAATTTACTTCATAGGTAATCGTTATTATTTATTACACACAAAATATGTTTATTATTAATATTTATTACACACAAAGACGTTAAAATCGCTATTTTCCACGAAGAATGTGTTCTCAAGTAAAAATTCAGCACAAAACTAAAGCGTAAAAAATAAGCAAGACAAATGAAAATATACGAAATAATAACGATTACCTATTTAAATATATTAATTTTGCAGCATAGAAGGTGTTTATAAGCCATTTAAGAAACACACAAAAACCGTTAGATTCACTTCAACATTTAAATTTAATTTGTCAAAATATTTTCGTTGCTTTGAGACCGCGACCTGTTCAATGACAAAACTCCGTGCTGCAGGGAACAGGTCGCGGTCTCAAAGCAACGAAAATATTTTGACAAATTAAATTTAAATGTTGAAGTGAATCTAGCGGTTTTTGTGTGTTTCTTAAATGTCTTATAAACACCTTCCAGGCTGCAATTGTTTTCGTTCCAGCATACGATCTCAGATCAGGTCACTTGCTATGCAAGTACATCTCCGTAATATATTAATTTTATATGAGGTTTATTATTTAGTTTTGTAGGCTTGTGGTCATTTGCTGATGTCGCTGTTATTGTTATAAGCTATGAGAGATATTCTATGCTTAAGTGTAATGCGGGCTATGTTCACTTTAATGAGCATTAAGATAGAATGCTCGTCTTTTCCCTCGACAGGATATATTTGGAGAAAATAATCCCTAGTTGTCATTTAGTTTATTTTTGTAGTGTATTGTTATTGTTCTTGATTTGCTGTATGTAATTTTTGTTTAAGCTGACCTATGATTAAAGGCGTTGTATTATATATAGGCTTTCGTTATCCAGTATGGCTTTCCTTTATGATTTACGAGAGTTTCTATTTCTACCAAATCGCTTTATGGCATTAAGAATCCATCAGTTGCATTGCTTTGAACATATTTCTGCATCCTATAATTTAGCTTTTTAACTTGTCTACAGATCCATTATGAACTAACGTTTGTTTTATCGCATTAAACATTACTTTATGTTATCCCGTATTTGTAGAAGGGGAAATAAAGTATCATCTTAACAAGGATATCTTTATACATAAAAGTGAGGTTGTGTGCTGTCTGTCTCCGACGATTTAGATTCCTAACTACTCCCACATTTTGAGGTGCAGTTTAACCAAAACCGCGTATCTTATAGTCGTGATTCATATCAAGCCCTTCTGGGTATTAGCGCGCGTCTACGATGAGTCTACGATTAAAAAAAAATTTACCATCAATTTTTCCCATTTTTAATGCATGTTTGGCATATATAAGGGAAGTAACTCTCTAAAAATGTATTATTAAATCTCAGAACGTAAAAAGCTACAGTAACACCCCCCTTTGTGGTTAGCCATATTGAGATGGCTATTATACTTTACATCTCTAAAAATGCTTATATAGTTATTTCCCTTACAAACCCGAGCAACGCCGGGCGATACTGCTAGTTTATTATATAATATTAGCACCACAGTATGGGTTCTTCTTATATTTTGTAGAGTGTCAACAATTCTACAAAGCTGAATTAATATCAACGTTCACGAGGTAGTTTGGTTATTTTATAAAGATCCAATGGAGCAAGTGAAAAGGTTCAAGAAAAGAGTATCTATACACGTATGTTGAAGGATAAAGAAAAGTGTGGCCTCTGCAAACATCACTCCTTGATATTTGTCGGTTTTATACAACGTGTTCAACCTGTTTGCGTTGTCACAAGTTCTTTGTATCCTATTCTAGCCTTTGTTTCTATATCTAGGGCAGGTACCACTGGTATCATTACATATAATAAGGCGGTGAGCTGGTAGAAACGTTAGCACGTCGGGCGAAATACTTAGCGGTATTTCGTCTGCCGTTACGTTGTGAGTTCAAATTCCGCCGAGGTCAACTTTACTTTTCATCCTTTCGGGGTCGATAAATTAAGTACCAGTAACGCACTGGGATCGATGTAATCGACTTAATACCTATGTCTGTCCTTGTTTGTCCCTTCTATGT
>NC_043005.1:9957302-9977302 GCF_006345805.1 Octopus sinensis | reverse complement strand
TTCAATTTCTCATTCAAATTTGGAGGAATAAATCTTATGTTGCTCAACATTAAGCCTGTTTAGTTTCATTTGCTTTGACTACCGTAAATCCTCGAGTATAATCTGCACTTTTCCCCAAAATTTAAAGGTCAAAATCCCTAGTGCGTACTATATACGAGGTTAAAAATGAAAATTATTTTCTAAGCAATGTCCTAGTCTCTATTTGCTGTCCGGCAATGTTTATTCAGACGCATTTTGTGATATCGGGCGCGAAAATACCTTCAGCTAAGCCTGAAAGCAATGAAGTCATAAAAGAATCATCCATAACTTGCAGTAAGCAACATTTATTAAACGTTATTACTGTTATTTCTTTATTTTCTGCAAACAAAATGCATACAAAAGCTACACATTTGCATTATGTTATATATACAACAATAATAAAGGACTTTACCGTATAAATTTTCACAAACTAAGGACGTTATATAGACCTCCTTGACTCAAGTTAGAGAAGGGGTGCGTATTATACACAAGGTTTAGGTTTTTCAGAGGTACAGCCCTCTAAAAATCCCCTGCGTATTATACTCAAGGGCAGGTTATACTCGAGGATTTACGGTATGTAGTTTCTGTGATATTTACATCTCAAAGGACATCAAATTTTTTGAAACACCAGGTATATATATATATATATATATATTATATTAAATTAGAGATAAAACCACTATTAGGCAAATCAAACAATGAAAAACTTAAGCCAATACATAAAATTAATTAATTTATATTATTTTAAATATATATCAAAAGTATTAAAAGATTAATAAAAGATAATGATTAAACACTACGATCGTTTCATGGCTGTCCAATTCGTAATAATTCGAGTTATGGTTACAGTCAATCTTCAGGTGATTGACTAACCATAACTCGAATTATTACGAATTGGACAGCCATGAAACGATCGTAGTGTTTAATCATTATCTTTTATTAAATTTTAATACTTTTGATATTTAAAATAGTATAAATTAATTAATTTTATGTATTGGCTTATGTTTTTCATTGTTTGATTTGCCTAATAGTGGTTTTATCTCTAATTTAATATAATATAATATTTTACTATAAAATTAGATTTAATCCTAAATCTGATTTTTCCCTGTAAGTTTGGATTTACTCCCTAATATTTTATTATATATATATGTATATATATATATATATATATGCATCTGTGTGTATGTATGTCTGAGTATCTGGATGTATGTATGGTGATTTAAATAACTGTCCATAACATAATTCGTTAAAAAACTAATCACCATCACACGATGTTCAATTATAGCGAAAGTTAGCAGGTCTGCATAACTAAAACAATATTTTCCAAAGTCATTAACTGCCAATCAGAAGTCGCAAATTACTGTCTCATCACGTGATATTTGTCCGGTCTAATCGGATAACAATCAATTTCTAACAATCGTCTTAGAAATAAATCATCCCTTCAAAGTTGTAAATTATTTACTGAAAACGAATCAATAGTCTTCGTTCCCGTGCGTGCATGCGTGTGTGTGTGTGTGTGTCTGTGTGTGTGTGTGTCTGTGTGTGTGTGTGCGTGCGTACACGCGCGCGACTTAGTTGTGCGAGCACGTACGTGCATGTGCATGTATGTATATATGTACTTGTGCGTGTGTATAAATATGTATGTGTATGTATTTGTGTGTGTTTAGTTAGTGTTTATTGTCTTTTAATGCTTATTATTTCAAAATTTTATTCTCATGCTTAAATTTTTTTTTGTCAGACTTTTATGATAGCACTTTCCTTATTATTGTTGTTGTTGTTGCTGTTGCAGTTGTTGTTGTTGTTGTTGGCAAGGCGGCGAGCTGGCAGAAACGTTAGCACGCCGGGCGAAATGCGTAGCCGTATTTCGTCTGCCGTTACGCTCTCAGTTCAAATTCCGCCGAGGTCGACTTTGCCTTTCATCCTTTCGGGGTCGATAAATTAAGTACCAGTTACGCACTGGGGTCGATGTAATCGATTCAATTCGTTTGTCTGTCCTTGTTTGTCCCCTCTGTGTTTAGCCCCTTTGCGGGTAGTAAAGAAATAGGTATTCCGCCCGTCGCTACGTTCTGAGTTCACATTCCGCCGAGGTCGAATTTTGCCTTTCATCCTTTTAAGGTCGATAAATTAAGTACTAGTTGCGTCCTGGGGTCGATCTAAGCGACTAGTCCCCTCCCCTCCCCGAAAAATTTCAGGCCTTGTACTTATAGTAGAAAGGAATATTATTGTTATTATTATTACATTGTTGTTGTTGTTATTATTATTATTAACAACAACAACAACAGCAGCAGCAGCAGCAACAACAACAATAATAACAATAATAACAATAACAATAATAACAATAACAATAATAACAATAATAACAATAACAACAATAACAATAACAACAATAACAATAACAATAATAATAATAACAACAATAACAATAACAATAATAACAATAACAACAATAACAATAACAATAATAACAATTACAATAATAACAATAACAATAATAACAATAACAATAATAACAATAATAATAATAATAACAATAATAATAACAATAATAATAATAATAATAACAATAACAACAATAACAATAACAATAATAACAATAACAACAATAACAATAACAATAATAACAATGACAATAATAACAATAACAATAATAACAATAACAATCATAACAATAATAATAATAATAACAATAATAATAACAATAATAATAACAATAATTATAATAACAATAATAACAATAACAACAATTACAATAATAACAATAACAATAATAACAATAACAATAATAACAATAATAATAACAATAACAATAATAATAACAATAACAATAATAATAATAACAATAACAATAATAACAATAATAACAATAATAACAATAACAATAATAACCATAACAATAATAATAATAATAATAATAATAATAATAATAATAATAATAATAATAATAATAATAATAATAATAATAACAATAATAATAATAAAAATATTCAGACAAATACATAACAAAAACACCAGGATTTACAAACACATATAACATACAGAAAATTGCACTACTAGGCACTGCACACATCCTACGCCGAACACTTTCCATACAATAACCATCAGAGCATCACAACAAATCACAGCACATACCCAAGGCACACAGAGCTGTGCTCGGTAGTGAAGTGAATGCACGCTATAAAAATAAAACTACTGAAGAATAATAATAATATAATAATAATAATAATAATAATAATAATAATAATAATAATAATAATAATAATAATAATAATAATAATAATAATCACGGCCTACAAAAAGCAAAAACTTGGTATGACTAAATCACAGGAGTTACTGAGAATGAAGACTGCAAAATCCCGAGAGATTCAATGATTCAGTGTGTCCATCAGATCAGACATTAGAAACCTTACATGGGTATGGTGGACAAAAAAGAAACAATTTGCATGATAAACGACATAGCATGCGAGCTGGCAGAATCATTGGTGCTCCGAGCAAAATGCTTGCCTTTCACCTTTTGGGGTAGATAAATTACATACCAGTCGAACACTGGGGTCGACCCCAACATTTCAGGCCTCGTGCGTATAGTAGAAAGGATTATTATTATTATTATTATTATTATTATTATTATTATTATTATTATTATTATTATTGAGTGAGAGAGCAGTCCATGCCATCAAAGTGACACTGGGGTAAAATATACGAAGCCCAATATACCCATCATGACTACCCGTCTGATAAGGGCACACCAGGCACATGCATCACAACCATATGTGCGCGACATGGTGATCTCATATCAAGATAAACAGCACATGACCTTGCAGGTGGGGCCCAGTTAGAATTTTCTTCAGGTTGAGTAGCCCATCCCGCTCAAACGGTCCCTGAATAAGGGTTGTTTAAGGATGTTGAAAGAACCACCCATGTTTCCAGAGGTCAATTATTCAAACCCCAAAGAATCCCTCTCAACACATGGCTATGATGCTCCCCCACTACTTCTGCTCATGATCAGACATGCACATATTGTCAGCCACTAAGGGACATGCTCAACTGGTTAAGGTCAAACAACTGACAAGCAAATCTGTGGAATTGAGCAGAATATTTGCTGTAGCCCATCTTTTATACCAAGACAAAGCAATGTACATGATCTTAACTGAT
Source organism: Octopus sinensis (assembly GCF_006345805.1). Taxonomy (NCBI): domain Eukaryota; kingdom Metazoa; phylum Mollusca; class Cephalopoda; order Octopoda; family Octopodidae; genus Octopus; species Octopus sinensis. Next base: position 9,973,135 of record NC_043005.1, on the reverse strand, counting down.
TGGAAGTGTTATCATGTACATTGCTTTGTCTTGGTATAAAAGATGGGCTACAGCAAATATTCTGCTCAATACCACAGATTTGCTTGTCAGTTGTTTGACCTTAACCAGTTGAGCATGTCCCTTAGTGGCTGACAATATGTGCATGTCTGATCATGAGCAGAAGTAGTGGGGGAGCATCATAGCCATGTGTTGAGAGGGATTCTTTGGGGTTTGAATAATTCACCTCTGGAAACATGGGTGGTTCTTTCAACATCCTTAAACAATTATTATTATTATCATTATTATTATCATTATTATTATCATTCAGTAGTTTTATTTTTATTTTTATAGCGTGCTTTCACTTCACTACCGAGCGCAGCTCTGTGCGCCTTGGGTATGTGCTGTGATTTGTTGTGATGCTCTGATGGTTATTGTATGGAAAGTGTTCTGCGTAGCATGTGTGCAGTGCCTTGTAGTGCAATTTTCTGTATGTTATATGTGTTTGTAAGTCCTGGTGTTTTTGTTATGTATTTGTCTGAATATTATGATAGGAATTATTATTATTATTATTATTATTCGACTTAACTCAGCTTTGGTCTTACTTCTCGTAGAATTTTAGTGGGTAGCGGGTTACTACCCGTAACGTTAGATATCCACATGATTTCAATAAGACGTCAAGTAGTTCTTGTACCAATCAATCAGACATTCTGTAAAGGGAGGAAATCCATCTATGTCCAACATTCTCGATAAACCAATCAAACTTGTTGATGAGGCTGCCATTCTTCTTCTTTCTTTCTTCTTCTTCTTCTTCTTCTTCTTCTTCTTCTTCTTCTTCTTCTTCTTCTTCTTCTTCTTCTTCTTCTTCTTCTACTTGCCATCATCATTGTACCCTTACTATCTCCACAATTCTTTCCCTGTGTTCACGGTATGTACGGGGGAAGCTTTTACGACGTATACGAGTCTTCTCTGAAGAGACGAGAGCCTTAACATCTGGCCATATTGTAACAAAATAAACACCGAATACTCTTATGGAATACCCGTCACTGAGTTCTTTTCTTCTCAACTACTAAGACCGTCGGATCGAAATGTATTTATCTTCTATTAAAAGTATTGTTGTGGTAAATGTACAGTTTGAACGACGCGCAATGTTCTGTTTTGTATTGTTTGTAGATTATAGTAATCTGTTGAGCAGAGGCTGGGAACTACTATAGCCGGGAATTTCTTTTAACCATTTATGGTGCTTCACAGAACATCTGACCGTCTACGTTATGTTCTTTCTCTTTTACTTATGGAAGCTTTGTATAGCATGCCACATAAGGAACATTTTCTGGCTCAAATTTTTTTTAAAAAAAAAAAGGGTTTTACAATGAACCCTGTAACCCTTTGACAGTACAGCGTATCCGGTTCAGAGGGAGAAGAACGAAGCATTAAATTTAACTCCGTGTGATTTGAACTCAGCAATTACAATGTTAGAAGTATTAAGAGACGGTGTAAGTCTGCTGTTCTAATGATTCTGACTGTTGGCCATTTTGTAAGATACAATCATACTTCTATGTTTATTAATAGACGTTGTTACTAGGAATGTAGCATAATGGTTTTAGTAATCGGCAGTAATGCGGCAGTACCAATAAATAAATAAATAACATTGTTACAGACTTTGAAATATAAAAAAAAGGCAATTAAAAGTTTTAATTGATATCATTAACTATATTTATTTCTCTCAATTAACCGCAATGTTACCAATGGCTGTATAGTCCAGCCACAACAATACTACATACATATTGTCGTCTGGAGTTATATTAATTAGTAAATCTTAGTGTAAATTTTAACTGTTTATTACTGACATAAGGAAGGGTAGCTCTCGGGTTATCACTCTGGAACCTCTGGTGGGATGAAGTGATCAAGTTATCCTCATTCCCGAAACCTGTCACGAATTTGTGCAATAGGGTGGAGTTATGTAAAGGCGTCTAAAGTTCAGGTATTACTGTTAAATCTGGAGAGAGGTTAAGTCCACCACTCTTGTACAGGAATTGCCGTTTCAACTGATGGTTGTTTCAGTTGCAATTTAACATATTATATTTGTTTTAGATTTGAGCAACGGGTGGCTACTGAACAAGGCAAGTGGTTGTGAAGTTAAGTTCAAAAACACGGGAAAATCTCCACTTAACAATTTCTTAATACTATTTAATTATTGTTCCATATATTTCCTTTGTCTTATCGTCTTAGTGGCGAATCACACTGAAAAGTATAACTAAATCATATTATTTCTTTATTGCCCACAAGGGGCTAAACATAGAGGGGACAAACAAGGACAGACAAACGGACTAAGTCGATTACATCGACCTCAGTGCGTAACTGGTACTTAATTTATCGACCCCGAAAGGATAAAAGGCAAAGTCGACCTCGGCGGAATTTGAACTCAGAACTTAACGGCAGACGAAATACCTATTTCTTTACTATCCACAAGGGGCTAAACACAGAGAGGACAAACAAGGACAGACAAACGGATTAAGTCGATTATATCGACCCCAGTGCGTAACTGGTACTTATTTAATCGACCTCGAAAGGATGAAAGGCAAAGTTGAACTCGGCAGAATTTGAACTCAGAACGTAGCGGCAGACGAAATACCGCTAAGCATGTCGCCCGGTGTGCTAACGTTTCTGCCAGCTGGCCGCCTTGTATAACTAAATCATATATTTCCGGGAAAGTAATTAAAGTATTGACTATAAATAAGTCAATATTTTAGGCAAGCATCATATACTAGTGCTGTTGGTTAGTGAATTCATAATGGTTACTGAACAAGCAGCCTGCGCCATGTGTTGGATGTGACACTGTATTAATGGCTAAGACAATGATGATTCGCAGTCGAGGTCATAAGGCTACATGGACGAGGTCATAATGCTTGGTGGAAGGGGGTTATAATACTTCACGGGTGAGATCATAATACTTCGCCGACGGGATGCATGAGTGCTTGATGGACGAGTTAATAATGCTTCGCGGATGAAGCCATAATGCTTGGTGGACGAGATTGCAATCCGTTCAGAGTAGGCGAGATAGAGAGAGGGGGATGGGGAGAGGGGGGAGGGAGCGGGGGAGTTAGAGAGAATTAGAGGGAGAAGGAAATAGAGAGAAAGAGGAAGAGAGTGAGAGAAAGGGAGTAAGAGAGAGAGAGAGGTAGAGAGAGAGGGGGCGGGGGAGAAAGAGAGAATTAGAGGGAGAAGGAAATAGAGAGAAAGAGGAAGAGAGAGAGAGAGAGAAAGGGAGAAGAGAGAGGGGGACGGGAGAAAGAGAGAATTAGAGGTAGAAGGAAATAGAGAGAAGAGGAAGAGAGTGAGAGAAAGGGAGAGAGAGAGAGAGGGGGGGAGGGGAGAGGGAGCGGGGGAGAAAGAGAGAATTAGAGGGAGAAGGAAATAGAGAGAAAGAGGAAGAGAGAGAGAGAGAGAGAGAAAGGGAGAAAGAGAGAGAGGGGGACGGGGGAGAAAGAGAGAATTAGAGGGAGAAGGAAATAGAGAGAAAGAGGAAGAGAGAGAGAGAGAGAAAGGGAGTAAGAGAGAGAGAGAGAGAGAGAGAAAGGGAGAAAGAGAGAGAGAGAGAGAGAGCGAGCAAATTCGACACTTGGTATTTATCTTTTACTATATTTGTCAACTTCAGAAAGATGAATGATAAAGAAAAGTTTGCCGAGATGTGAACATCTCAATTTAGAATCCCACAAATCAGAAATATTAATGCAAGAGATGAATCGATCATGGTTTTCTCTCTCTCTCTTTCTTTCTCTCTCTCACTCTGTTTCTTTCTTTCTCTCTTTCTTTCTCTCTCTCTCTCTCTCTCTTTCTCTTTCCCTCTCTCTTTATTTTTCTTTATATCTCGTTCTAATAACGTTTTCTACTCAAGGCCCAAGGCCCGAAATTTTATTTTATTTCATTTTATTTCTTTTTTGTGTGGGGGCCGTTCAATTAGATCAACCCCAGGACGCAACTGGTACTTAATTTATCGATCCTGAAGGGATGGATGACAAAGGATGAAAGGATGAAAGGATGAAAGGCAGAGTTGTCTCTTGTCTTTGTCGAAATACTTAAAACAATTCAAGTTATTGACCAATACATTTTGCTCCCCTCTTAATTATTTCTACTTAGCTTCGTTTTGTTCACAGTATGAAGTATGTTCACACTATCTATTACTTTCTAAAACGCGCTATGTCTAGCTCTCTTTTTCTCTTTCTCTTTTGCTTCTTTCAGTCATTTGACTGCGGTCATGCTGGAGCACCGCCTTTAATCGAGAAAATCGACCCCAGGACTTATTCTTTGGAAGCCCAGTACTTATTCTATCGGTCTCTTTTGCCGAACCGCTAAGTTACGGGGACATAAACACACCAGCATCGGTTGTCAAGTAATGCTAGGGGGACAAACACAGACACACAAACATACACACACATACATATATATATATATATATATATATATATATACATATATATACGACAGGCTTCTTTCAGTTTCCGTCTACCAAATCCACTCACAAGGCCTTGGTCGGCCCGAGGCTATAGTAGAAGACACTTGCCCAAGGTGCCACGCAGGGGGACTGAACCCGGAACCATGTGGTTGGTAAGCAAGCTACTTACCACACAGCCACTCCTACGCCAAAAATAGTTCCTTGGCAGAGATTTGAAACTTCAACTTTTGTGTTACGTTACTACTTCTAAACACCTTTACCTACTGGGCTACCAAAGCAGTATGGATGAATGTTACATATTCATATTTCTGACACTTCCGGTTACATGAATCCTATTGCTTTCCGATACCAATGAAACAATTGACAAACATAAGTAACCAGTTGCTTACAAAATAGTTTGTAATGCATACTCTGTTGTTAGGAAATATATATCTCTCACTACTAAATCTAGGACACTCCGAGGTTTACAAGTGGCAGAATTTAGGATTGAGTTAAAAAAAAGAAATTGATAGAGAGAGAAAATGGGAACAGGAAGACAAGCGAGGAAATTACATAAGTACATACTATAGATTGTTTAAACGAACAGGAAATGACGGCTAGACCAGTCCAATTTCATGTCTTTCTCATATTACACAAATCACGAGAAGTATCAAAGCAATTAAAATGAAACTGGTATAATGGAAACGGAAATAAGCAATATTCTTTTCTACTCACGGCACAAAGCTCGAAATTTTGGGGGAGGGGGCCAGTCGATTAGATCGACCCCAGTACGCAACTGGTACTTTATTTATCGACCCCGAAAGGATGAAAGGCAAAGTCAATCTCGGCGGAATTTGAACTCAGAACGTAGTCGCCTGGCATGCTAATGATTCTTATTCTTTACTGCCCACAAGGGGCTACACACAGAGGGGAAAACCAAGGACAGACAAACAGATTAAGTCGATTACATCGACCCCAGTGCGTAACTGGTACTTATTTAATCGACCTCGAAAGGATGAAAGGCAAAGTCGACCTCGGTGGAATTTCAACTCAGAACGTAAAAACGGACGAAATACCTATTTCTTTACTACCCACAAGGGGCTACACACAGAGGGAACAAACAAGGACAGACAAACGGATTAAGTCGATCACATCGACTCCAGTGCGTAACTGGTACATAATTTATCCATCCCGAGAGGGTGAAAGGCAAAGTCGACCTCGGCTGAATTTGATCACAGAACCTGACGGCAAACGAAATACCTATTTCTTTATTACCCACAAGGGGCTAAACACAGAGGGAACAAACAAGGACAGACATAGGTATTAAGTCGATTACATCGACCCCAGTTCGTAACTGGTACTTAATTTATCGACCCCGAAAGGATGAAAGGCAAAGTCGACCTCGGCGGAATTTGAACTCAGAATGTAAAGACAGACAAAATACCTATTTCTTATTACCCACAAGGGGCTAAACACAGAGGGAACAAACAAGGACAGACATAGGTATTAAGTCGATTACATCGACCCCAGTGCGTAACTGGTACTTAATTTATCGACCCCGAAAGGATGAAAGGCAAAGTCGACCTCGGCGGAATTTGAACTCAGAATGTAAAGACAGACAAAATACCTATTTCTTTACTACCCACAAGGGGCTACACACAGAGGGAACAAACAAGGACAGACAAACGGATTAAGTCGATTATATCGATCCCAGTGCATAACTGGTACTTAATTTATCGACCCCGGAAGGATGAAAGGCAAAGTCAACCTCAGCGGAATTTGATCTCGGAACGTAACGGCAGACGAAATACGGCTACGCATTTCGCCCGGCGTGCTAACGTTTCTGCCAGTACGTCGTCTTGGAAACGAGTGTGTATTCATGCATTGATTACATTCTTACGATATGACATGGAGGGAGATGGTACTAGAGAAGAATACAAGACTAGAAAAAAAAGGATAAGACGGGGAGAGATAGAGAGAAGGGACAGATAAAATGAAGGTCGAACATGATATTTTGATAAGGCTCAAGAGAAGATATGATGGGAAGAAAATTAGAAGCGTATGTTACTCAAAGTCGAAAAGAAATGGATTGTAAAATGTGTATGAGTATGTATAGTGGGAGAGAGTTATACATTCATATATATGAATGCATGTATATATGTATGTATGTATATACACATATACATACATATATATATGCACATACGCACACACACACACACACACACACATATATATATAATATATAAATTATATATATATATATATATATATATATATATATATATACATATACATTATATATATATATATCTATATCTATATATCTATATATATCTATATATATATATATATATATCTATATATATATATATATATATATATATATATATATATATATATATATATATATATATGTATATATATATATGCGCGTCTGTGTGTGTAGTATTCAACATCCGACTTTTAAATGCCAAATCTCGAAATTGCCAATGGCGAATTTAAAGTAAAACTTAGAAAGAAAAAAAATGTAAAGTAAAGAGAAAATTCAGCAAAGTATTCTAGAAAAATATAAAGGAAAAATAAAAGAGAAGCTTTTGTAGATTTAACGCTATTGATTACTATAAGAAGGGGGAAAAAAATGCTGCAATAAGTAAGATGAGAATAAAACCAAGAAGAGAATCGGAACTGAAGAAATTAGCAGTAGCGAAGCGATACAGAATTTGATCAAGTCTACCCGAACTAAATTGTCGACGAATATCTGCCAGCAAAGATTTACAGCAGCTTAACAACACGTCAAAAAAAAAAAAAACGTTAGCTTATATTCTGCCGACTTTTTATTTCACAAGTCAGCACACTTTGAAGCAACGGTGCAAAACGAATGTGTTCTTACCAGCCGTTCACACTCTAAAACTCGACCTTTCCTCACAGCAATTATTTCTTTCACAAAGATAGACATTTTATATTCACGCCGGTCTCTCTGAATTTATGGACGAATGTGCTCGTTCGTGAACGTGTGTATTCTTTTATTCTTTCATTTGTTTCAGCCATTTGATTGCGGCCTTGCTGGAGCACCGCCTTTGGTCGAACAAATCGACCCCCAGGACTTAGTACTTATTCTATCGTAAGCGCTAAGTTACTGGGGCGTAAACACACCACCATCGGTTGTCAAGCGATGCTGGGGGCACAAGCACAGACACACACACAAACACACACACACACACTCACATACACACACACTCACACACACACACAGACACACACACATATATATACGATGGGCTTCTTTCAGTTTCCGTCTACCAAATCCACTCACAAGACATTAGTTGGCCCGAAGCTATAGTAGAAGACACTCGCCCAAGGTGCCATACAGTGGGCCTGAACTCGGAACCATGTGGTTCGTTGGTTCTCTTCAACACCTGATACCAAGAAAGGCAACTCTGAAATTAGTAGAAAGCTTTATTTCCTGCATGGTATACTCTTTTACTCTTTTACTTGTTTCAGTCATTTGACTGCGGCCATGCTGGAGCACCGCCTTTAGTCGAGCAAATCGACCCCGGGACTTATTCTTTGTTAGCCCAGTACTTATTCTATCGGTCTATTTTGCCGAACCGCTAAGTGACGAGGACGTAAACACACCAGCATTGGTTGTCAAGCAATGCTAGGGGGACAAACACAAACACACAAACACACATATATATATACATATATACGACGGGCTTCTTTCAGTTTCCGTCTACCAAATCCACTCACAAGGCTTTGGTCGGCCCGGGGCTATAGCAGAAGGCACTTGCCCAAGATGCCACGCAGAGGATTGAACCCGGAACCATGTGGTTGGTTAGCCAGCTACTTACCACACAGCCACTCCTGATAGCAAACATTACAGTCAGGAAGTGACTGGTGTTATAGGAACTTAAAATCCATACCAATAGGTTTCAGAGATTTTAAGACCTCTTGGGACTTGTCACTCCAATTTTCCGAGGAGAGGAAAAATTATGCAAAAGCTGACTGAATGTGTTTTCACATCTTTTGATATTAAATGAGAATTTTATCTCCCTCTATGATTCCAGTGATAATCGTTAACAGGTTAAAAAAAACCCACTCAAACACATTTGAAATGGTCTTAAGATTATCCACTTCTCGTCACTGCTTCGGGCATCTAATGTCACTCATTGTATTATGGCTGGGCCACCGATTAGCGCAACCAGTCAGAGTACATTAACTGGAATATAATAAGGGAGACCTGGTCTTTCGTAGTCAGTTCGTAGCACTTCCCTTTCTAGTTATTGATGGTGAAGAAGAGATAACTACTCCGAATTGCTTGCATCTATCGATCTGGGTAGAAGATGTGCCAAACTGACTTGATGTTTTCTATATATATAAAACAGTCCTTGGACGAAAATTGTATGCACCTTTTGCTTTGACGGTTAATGACGGCCAAACCGAGGCTAGGATCGAGCTGAAAATTGGCAGGGATACTAAATGCGTGCTGAGGATGAGATCCGCGATGGTTAAAATTCGCAAGCTATAAAGATGTGGTTACTATGACAAAAAGAGTGATTTTCTATCGATTCAAGGGGGCCCAGAGCCCTTCTAGGTTTGTGCGAATGGCTGTTAATGCCCAGCGGCATGCACTGCAGGTTGTTGTGCTTAATAAACATACATTTTGTCGCGAAATTCCAGCTACCAGGAAACGATTTTTCACTGTGAAAAAACGAGTGCTTTTTGCCCTCTTTTTCTTTTTAATCTTTTTATAAACGTGAAAGGGTTTCGTCTATTTATTTCTGCTGTCCACTTACAACGGTGTTCAGTTGACTAGGAAAACTATACCTGATGAATATCCAATACTAAACTATCTTAATCTACATATTGAAACTGCATTCAACTTTGGCAAGCTTACCTTTACCTATTCTGAGTTACTTGAAAGGTGATGTTCCCTTCCCTCTCTTCTGAGTGTTGATACCTTTTTTTTTTTTTGACAACCATAATGCGCTTATTCTTGTGCGGGTATTTTCCACACTGTCATCTCCACAAATCGCTGACACTGTAAATGGAGGGGAGAGCGTGTTTTTATAGCTGCCATATTGAATGAAGTGGCCAGTCATTTGAACTTCTGTGTGAAATCCCACAATGATACATTGCGTCAGATACAAATGTCTGAATTTACACTTTTCCCTCTACTGTTTTTAGGCACTTTATTTTCCACTGACGCAGACAGTACTCGATTATCCCACCACGTTTCTTTTTTTTATTCTAGGGTAATTCTAGTATGAATGGTTAGATAACTATGATTTCTCTCCTAACATCTCACGTGACTGTTCTGTCTCATCCACCGAGGGAGACGTTTTTGTATTTGCTATTTTGCTATTGCTTCTTTGTCTTTTATTGCTGTTCATTATTGCTACTCGAGTATGTGGTGGTAATGGCGTGTTGTTATGAAGCTACAGTTGGTTCTAGTAGCAGACTTCTTGCGCATGACTGCTGGTGGGAACGATGATAATATTGGTGACTCTAATGGGAAGATGGTGGTAGTGTTCATTTCTCCCATTTTTTTGTGGAGCCAGCGTTACAGTTGTGTCGTTAGTGATGATGGTAGTAAAGGCGAGGTGATGGTAGCAGTAATCGTACGAATGCTAACGCATGGTATTCCTCTTACCACATCTCTTTCTTTTTACTTGCAACAACTCTGGATGCCATATTGCTTTTTTTTTCTCGAATTTCAAAGCAAACATTTCCAAGCAAAAATATTTCAAATTTCACTGTCTTCTTAATGAGCCAAGAAAGAAAAACCCTTACATTTTAACGATTCCTGGTCACTTCGCAAACAAAACAATCGACAATAACGAGTTTTGACAAAAATATTTTCCGGTAAATTTTAGGAACGTGTAATTATATTTGGGTTCTCTACAAAACAAGAAGAGAGTGAAGAGACGATCAAACGTGAACGAAATGTAAATGAAATTCTGTATGGAACCAGAAGAATTTTCTAACTATATTTTCCATTCTTTACACCCCACGTAACTTTCGTTTCTCTCTGTTAACATGTTCAAATAAGACGCCATATTGATTATTGTCTGCTACTGTATTTTTAGCCCCAGGTCAGCTATAATACGTCTGACCTATAATCAAAGGCGTTCATACCATGATCAATTCGTCTGTTTGTTTACCAATGTTGCTGTCCAATGTGTCCTTCCTTCGATTTCCCTGCTATTTCTTGCAAATCGAACGACCAAGTAGACGCTTCCTCAGTGGATCGTCACTATGTTATGTATTGATTATGCCGTTAATGCTTGCACGTGTATTATCATATTTTATTTTTGCTCAAAAATACCTGTGACAAAGAAGCTTAAATATAAATGAGCTAAAAATATGAAAATTAAATAAATAAATTACTTAATTTAGATTTAATGAGAAGTATTTTGAAATCAATATTATGCAGGAAAAGAAAGAAGAGGAAAAGAAAATATATATTCCAAACTCACTGACATTTTTTTTTGTTAGTTCAGTGTTAGTTTCAGAAACGGAAGTATTGATAAAATCTTGGCACATATATAAAAGTAAACAGAATTAAAAAAACAAAATATATAGCGTCGTTCAAGATATAACGGGAAGCCTGTACGTTGTCACTTGTCCAGCTAGAAATAGTAACCAAACGTTCCTGAAACCACACACATCTTGAAAAAGGAGGACAGGTTGGATAATAAAATACTAAACACGTAGAATCCGAGCAATGGACGGAACACCATTGGTCACATATCTGTTGGATCAAGTCTGGCGTGAGTTGAAGCAATAGCAACATACAGCCTCTAATGCTGAAATTGAACCAGTCGTGACCATTCATGCTTTATAAGCAACTACATTGGACTATATTGTCCAAAGAATTCTTTTTTAAGGCATTAGGAATAGAATCCAAGGTGATTCCCCGGTTATTTCCAACAGATAGGCATAGGAGTGGCTGTGTGGTAAGTAGCTTGCTTACGAACCACATGGTTACGGGTTCAGTCCCATTGCGTGGCACCTTGGACACGTGTCTTCTGTTATAACTTCGGGCCGACCGAAGCCTTGTGACTGGATTTGGTAGACTGAAACTGAAAGAAGCCCGTCGTATATATATATATATATATATATATATATATATATATGTATGTATGTATGTATGTATGTATGTATGTATGTATGTATGTATGTATGTATGCATGTATGTATGTATGTATGTATGTGTGTGTGTATATGTTTGTGTGTCTGTGTTTGTCCCCCCACCAACATCGCTTGACAACCGATGCTGGTGTGTTTACGTCCCTGTAACTTAGCGGTTCGGAAAAAGAGACCGATCGAATAAGTACAAGGATTACAAAGAATAAGTCCTGGGGTTGATTTGCTCGACTAAAGGAGGTGCTCCAGCATGGCCACAGTCAAATGACTGAAACAAGTAAAAGAGTAAAAGAGTAAAAGATAGATAGAGAGATGCCGAAGTATTAATCTTAGATGTTAATCTTAGAATTTACCTGTAAATAGTTTCACGTTTATAAGCAAGGACGTCTTAACAGCTTTGATTGACACCTCACTCAGGTAAAGCAAAACACTGGAGCTCATAGTTATCTATCGGATGAAAGCCACAGCAGGCATCGCTTAGCATTTGGCTCCTAGATTCATGCAGAACTCCAAGCATCTACCTAAGTTTCCCATACTCCAAGACAGAATTTAGTCATAAGATTATAATTGAATTCATATTAGATTTACGTTGGTATCGCTAGTGAAGTTGGTGAAAATACAGTACTGTTACTTATAATAAAAACGGTGGTTGTTATGAGATAATAATTATGGTTATTAATCGTTTAATCCTATGTTGTTGATGAAAAGTAAAATGAAGATGCAGTCCCTAAACAGGTGGGATTTTCCATCGTATTTTCTAAGCTCAAAGAACTTGATGCCCAAGTTCTCTGTAGGACGTGAACTAAGTATTGAAATTTAATGAGATAGCTGGAAATTCCGTCGTAACTCCACTGCTTTGAACAGTGACTGTATATATTGCACTCTAAACAAACATAGAAACAAAGAGAACTAGAAGTACTAACATTTCTTATTTCCTACAATGTCCATTGCGGGCATTCTTGACAGGCATTGGAATTCTTTATTTAATACAATTTGTTTCAAATATACTCTTGTACTCTTGTACTTGTTTCAGTCATTTGACTGCGGCCATGCTGGAGCACCGCCTTTAGTCGAGCAAATCGACCCTTGGAATTATTCTTTGTAAGCCCAGTACTTATTCTATCGGTCTCTTTGCCGAACCGCTAAGTGACGGGGACGTAAACACACCAGCATCGGTTGTCAAGCAATGCTAGGGGGACAAACACACACACACATATATATATATATATATATATATATATATATAACATATAAACGACGGCCTTCTTTGAGTTTCCGTCTACCAAATCCACTCACAAGGCTTTGGTCGGCCTGAGGCTATAGTAGAAGATACTACGCAGTGGGACTGAACCCGGGACCATGTGGTTGGTAAGCAAGCTACTTACCACACAGCCACTCCTGCGCCTATATAAGCTAATGCAATGAAAAAGGGATTTGAAAATACAGTCTTTTAGCATTTATTTGCGTTAAAAAAAGTATATATATATATATATACACATATATAAGAAATGATGCTCATGATTGCACATTCAATGGAGTTGTATAAACTAAAAAGCAAATAGCAAAAGCAGTTATATATGACCGCTCGGTACTTCTAGTGTAAAATCCCTGTTGTGTTGACCATAGTTACGATGCGGTTGTTGTTTATAAATCAGTCAGCATCGAGCAAACTTGTGGTGAAATACTTTTAAACACCTTGCCGGACACAGTTTATCTTGGAGTACTCAAATACATAGTTCCCTATTTTAAAGAAGCTAGAGTGTAGTTATAAGAGTATTTTGATAATAACCATTGCAGGTATAAAAACCAAGCAGAAGTGCGATCTAGTGGTTGCCTCCAAGGCTGCTTTACCAACCTTTCACATTACTACACGTGACCAACCCGACCAACTTCAAATCCGTGAATTTACTGCTTTCAACTCAACACAACCCATTTACACTCTCAAGTCTTTATTTTTCATTATATGTCCATTTTCTCTTCTCATTTAGAAATGTGAAGCGATGCCTGGTTTATTGAAATAATCAGAAATGATGAGTCAAAACAATTCATCTAAGTCTGTGATCAATAGAAGTGGTCTGTTGTTTTGTTTTCTTTGCGGAAAGGTTTCTCCGAATCCATTAAAATAACCACTGAGTAATGCTGAAATCCTTTCAACAGAGTCAAAGAAAAACGCAGTTTTATTTTATCTAATGAACGATAAGAAAACCATAGTGATGCGATTGCATCTGTATGTAATTATTACAATAATTTTTGATTATAGTTATTTATATCAGACTATGGAATAAAAAATAGAAATGTCTATTTTATATGAAAGCCTTGTGAAAGCGTTAAGTCTCATGATGACTTCTGTCAGCGAATTCATCAAATGTTATCTCATTGTTATTAATAATTTATTAACCTACAAACTCCAATATTTCTATTTTATCATTGTATTGTGTGGAAGATGATTAGAACGAGATACAATGATAACGGAGGCAATGAATAGAAAAAGACATCCGTAGCATTACAAGCTTCTATGCTGTATGTCATAAAGTACATGAGAAATATATGAGTTTTCTCTTTCTACAATTAATTAAATTGGTGTAGGAGACATGGTATATCACTTAATAATCAGACTTCTGCACAACAGGATCGAATCTGTGACGAAAAATATCCTTTTATTTCAATTTGGAACTAGCTACAGTCACTCTGATTAAAGACTCTGCCTGGAATATTAACCTTTACATATTATTCGAATTCATTTCACTATTTAAATCGTTACATGATGGTTTAAAGCGTTGGAAACATGCATACACGCATGCATGCATATATACATGCATATACATACACAGACACATATGGATATATACAATTTAAATATCTAAGCGTTAAGCTAGTACAATATTTGTTAAAACTTGTCTCTCTCGTGTGTCTTCCATTTTGTGTTCATGTTCATAATATCTATCTATCTATCTATCTATCTATCTATCTATCTATCTATCTATCTATCTATCTATCTATCTATCTATCTATCTATCTATCTATCTATCTATCTACCTATCTGTCTGTCTGTCTGTCTGTCTATCTATCTATCTATCTATCTATCTATCTATCTATCTATCTATCTATCTGTCTGTCTGTCTGTCTGTCTGTCTATCTATCTATCTATCTATCTATCTATCTATCTATCTATCTATCTATCTATCTATCTATCCATCCTCCAAACATCTATCTATCTATCTATCTATCTATCTATCCATCCATCTATCTATCTATCTATCTATCTATCTTTCTTTCTATCTACCTACCTACCTACCAACCTACCTACTTACCTACATACATACATACAGACATACATACATACATACCTGCCTACCTACCTACCTACCTACCCACCTACCTACTTACCTATCTATTTATCCATCCATCCATCCATCTATCCATCCATCTATCCATCCATACATATATACATATTTACATACATACATACATACATACATACATACATACATACATACATACATACATACATACACACACAAATCATTAAAAGAGACATGTCAAAAGCTTGGCATGGAGTTCGGACAATCCCACTTCGAAGGCTACCGCCATACTTGGTGTAGAGCAAGAGTTATACACCAAGTAACTACAACATAGAAGGCATAAAAAGTCGAGAGACAACAAATATAGGCTGCGCATGACCAAGACTGAAAATGTTATTGCCACCTGCGAGGGAATGTCTTGCAGATAGTATCTTCCCATGAGGTATGATGCGGTGGACAGAACAGGCTAAAAGAGAAAACATTTACAGGCGAAGCAGAGCATTTTGAGACCGAGGGGCCGTAAGAATATTTGTGGAACTCAACAATTAAAACAGCCACCAAGTTAAAAATGCAAACGGTCTGATATTGTTGTGTGAGACCTCAAGGGAAGCATATGTTCTGTTGTGGAAATCAGCTGCCCTCTGCACACCAATGTGGTTAGAAAAATACAAGAGAGAGAGGATATCTGTGGAGTCTTGATACGGAATTTGCGAACCTAGTACCCAAGACACACTTTCAGCCTTTATACATACTTTTATTGGAACACACACACGCACACACACCCCATACACACACACACACGCAATACATGCACACAACTATTCATTAGCTGAAAAATTATAGAAATGGATCAGGGGCCAAAAGTTTCGGTTTCATCTCTTGTCAAGCTATATATTTATGAATATATGCATGTGTATATGTGATTAATATATATATATATATATATATAATAGAAATATTAAAATTACTAA
>NC_043005.1:9939802-9952302 GCF_006345805.1 Octopus sinensis | reverse complement strand
AGTGGTTAGGGCAGCGGACTCGCGGTCGTAGGATCGCGGTTTCGATTCCCAGACCGGGCGTTGTGAGTTTTTATTGAGCGAAAACACCTAAAAGCTCCACGAGGCTCCTGCAGGGGATGGTGGTGATCCCTGCTGTACTCTTTCACCACAACTTTCTCTCACTCCTACTTCCTGTTTCTGTTGTACCTGTATTTCAAAGGGCCGGCCTTGTCACTCTCTGTGTCACGCTGAATATCCCCGAGAACTACGTTAAGGGTACACGTGTCTGTGGAGTGCTCAGCCACTTACACGTTAATTTCACGAGCAGGCTATTCCGTTAATCGGATCAACCGGAACCCTCGTCGTCGTAACCGACGGAGTGCCTCCATTAATAGAAATAGAATAGATAGTTTACGATAAAATTATTTAAACAAAAATTCCTGACGACGCGAATAGGCATGTTTGGGTCTACAAGACTTCAGTGAAGTGCGGATGCTCTGAAACAACCAAGACAAGAAATCTAAGCTTTTCTTTATTCTCCGTGTTTTATTTTGTTTAAAGTGTATTATGTTTTATTTTAAATATTTTGAGTAATAATCTGAATGTTCTCTAAATTTAACTTGTTCTCTTATATTGTTTATGATGTATTTCATATTTTTTCCTCGTCTTTGTATAATATTTCTCCATCCACACATTTTGTTTATCCTCTCTCTTTTACTCTTTACTCTTTTACTTGTTTCAGTCATTTGACTGCGGCCATGCTGAAGCACCGCCTTTAATCGAGCAACTCGACCCCGGGACTTATTCTTTTGTAAGCCCAGTACTAATTCTATCGGTCTCTTTTGCCGAACCGCTAAGTAACGGGGACATAAACACACCAGCATCGGTTGTCAAGCAATGCTAGGGGGACAAACACAGACGCACAAACACACACACGCATATATATATATATACATATATACGACGGGCTTCTTTCAGTTTCCGTCTACCAAATCCACTCACAAGGCTTTGGTCAGCCCGGGGCTATAGCAGAAGACACTTGCCCAAGATGCCACGCAGTGGGACTGAACCCGGAACTATGTGGTTGGTAAACAAGCTACTTACCACACAGCCACTCCTGCGCCTCCTCTATTAACGCTCACTGTATTTTACTGTGATTATTTGAGCCCTTCTGGCTAATAAACAAATGATTATTATTATTCTTTTTCTTCTCTAGGCACAAGGCCCGGAATTTTAGGGGAGGGGGGGCCAGTCGATTAGATCGACCCCAGTATGCAACTGGTAATTAATTTATCGACCCCGAAAGGATGAAAGGCAAAGTCGACCTCTGTGGAATTTGAACTCAGAGCGTATAGACAGACGAAATACCACTAAGCATTTCGCCCTGCGTGCTAACGTTTCTGCCAGCAACACCGCCTTAATAACTTTTTATTATTAAGGTGGTGGCCGGGGTGAATAGATTCAACGTCGGACAAAATACCTTTCGGTACTCTTTTACTTGTTACAGTCATTTGACTGTGGCCATGCTGGAGCACCACCTTTAGTCGAGCAAATCAACTCCAGGACTTATTCTTTGTAAGCCTAATACTTATTCTATCGGTCTCTTTTGCTGAACCGCTAAGTTACGGGGACGTAAATACACCACCATCGGCTGTCAAGCGATGTTGGGGGGGGGGGCAAACGCAAACACACAAACATATACACGCACATACATACATATATATACATATATACGACGGGCTTCTTTCAGTTTCCGCCTACCAAATCCACTCATAAGTCTTTGGTCGGCCCGAGGCTATAGAAGAAGACACTTGCCCAAGGTGCCACGTAGTGGGACTGAACCCAGAACCATGTGGTTTGTAAGCAAGCTACTTACCACACAGCCACTCCTACGTTCTGAGCTTTTAGGATTTGTGTTCTAAATCTGCCGAGGTTAACTTTGCCTTTCATTCTTTCAAGGTCTATAAAATATAGAACCAGTCAAGTACCGGGTCGATGTACTTGACTTTATATACGCCCTTCAAAGAAGCTGGTCTTCTGCTAAAATTTGAAACCGTTATTATTGAGATCCTACTTGCCAAAACTTCTCTCCTTAATTACATTCGGTTGCCTCTTCTAGCAGATGGAGCGACTGCATAGAGGCTCTTTTGATTGCTCAATTATTTTGTTTACATCAGCAAAGTCGTTTATTAATTTTAAAAGGCGCATGGTATACTTTGCAACATTCAATTTTAAGAAGAATGTTTGTGTAGAGCTATACGTCCAGCCAGTTCGCGTAAGATAGGTGTGATAATACTTATGTAGTTCTAGTGTGCATGACAGTAATATATCTCTCGCTTTGAGAAATTGTAGAAAAAAGACTTACGAAGAATCTCCTTCAATCTTTCGCAAATATTCTCCTTTATTTGCACAACGAATCGACTTTTAGTTATTCCATGATGGTGAAAGAACGGAAGAAACCTTTGTAAAAATCTTGACTGATGTGCTAAGATGCTGACATTATTTATAGTGAGTCATAAATCAACTGATATTCGTCATTGAGAGAAATTGATTAAGGTAAAGCAAGTTTGTTAGTTTGTTTATTGACGTTTGCTATTTACAAATTCTAGAATATATATTTCCACGTTAGAAAATTTCTCTATTATTGCAATGATTAATGGTATTGGAGAGGAAACTAGACAAGGACATTGATAGAAATCCTGAAAATCTTCAATTATTTATTGGTTAGAAATCTATTTTAGCTGTTAAAATAATTTTTATAGCAAACATCACCAACACAATGTATGCAGAACTACAGAATTCTGACGAGAACAATGTAGCTTCAGTTTTAGTTACTTAAAGGACTTGTTCCCTAAATATAGTGTTAAAGTTTTTGTCGCTTTACGTATATCTAATCTAACGTTTTGTGCTGCACTCTTTGGAAAGAAACAAAACGTTTGAAATAAAATATATTTCAAGCCCGCAAGCTGTGCTTACCATGGATATATCACTATAGTAGTATGATGAGTTGCTTGAAGCGTTGCAGTGTTTAGATGATATGAATGTTTAAAAGACTTTGCGCAATGCAGGTGAGAAGTAAAGCAAAATATGTAGGGTGATATAGATAAATAAAAACAAATAACCCTTGGATTATTTTATTTCTTATATTAAATAAAGGGAATCTTTTCCGAAATATCGCGGAAACATTAAATAATGTATGCAAGATAATGCAATATCTTTGTTTATATTCTTTGACATCACTCACATATCATCGCCTTACTTCTCACTCGCATTGCTCAAAGGATTCAAAAATATATTTATATTATTTTCATAACATGGCGCAGAGGAGTGGCTGTGTGGTAAGTAGCTTGCTTACCAACCACATGGTTCCGGGTTCACTACAATGAATGTAGGCTGGATGTCTTTGCATCATTGCGCTTCAACAGAAACATAAATCAAATACATCGTTCACAGAAGTGACGCTCAGACAACGGATCAAAAATGGTTAATTCGCAGATGTATTTAATTAATTAGAGGCACACTAAGCAGGGATTATTAAAATAAAGCTGTGTGTCGCAGGTGCAGGAGTGGCTGTGTTGTAAGTAGCTTGCTTACCAACCACATGGTTCCGGGATCAGTCCCACTGCATGGCACCTTGGGCAAGTGTCTTCTACTATAGCCTTGCGTCGACCAAAGCCTTGTGAGTGGATCTGATAGACGGAAACTGAAAGAAGCCCGTCGTATATATGTATATGTATATATATATGCATATATATATATATATAATATATATATATTTGTATGTGTGTGTGTTTATGTGTTTGTGCTTGTTCCCCCAACAGCGCTTGACAACTGATGGTGGTGTGTTTACGCCCCCGTAACTTAGCGGTTCGGCAAAAAGGGACCGATAAAATAAGTACTAGGCTTGCAAAAATAAGTCGGTTTGCTCGACTAAAAGCGGTGCTCCAGCATGGCCACAGTCAAATGATTGAAACAAGTAAAAAAGTAAAAGAGTAACTACTTTAAAAATATTTTGAGATATAAATAATTTCTCTGTTTGTTAAAATATTTATTTGATGAGTTTCACATTCAGTGATTTGACCAGGTATTCTAAACTTGCTAGTTTTTAAGGAATATCTGAGAAATCATAACTTTCCAAACAATCCTTTCTACTATAGGCACAAGGCATGAAACTTGGGGTGGGGAGTGCTCAATGAAACCGGAACCATGTGGAGCCTATTTACATTTCGAGTCCCTCCGAAAGCAACATTGTCTTTCATCCATCCGGACCGATGAAATGAACTACTAGCTAAGCATTGTGGGGGTATTATCATTATTATTATTATTATTATTATTACTTTTTTTTTTCTTCTTTCAAATTTGCTTCCATTTCTTGCCGAGTGTCTTCCCGACCCCTAGGGCAAAGAAACATTATTATTATTATTATTACTATTATTATTATTATTATTATTATTATTATTATTATTATTATTATTATTATTATCATTATTATTATTATTATTATTATTATTATTATTATTATTATTATTGAGTGAGAGAGCAGTGCATGCCATCAAAGTGACACTGGGGTAAAATATACGAAGCCCAATTTACCCATCATGACTACCCGTCTGATAAGGGTACACCAGGCACATGCATCACAACCATATGTGCGCGACATGGTGATCTCATATCAAGATAAACAGCACATGACCTTGCAGGTGGGGCCCAGTTAAAATTTTCTTCAGGTTGAGTAGCCCATCCCGCTTAAAAGGTCCCTGAATAAGGGTTGTTTAAGGATGTTGAAAGAACCACCCATGTTTCCAGAGGTGAATTATTCAAACCCCAAATAATCCCTCTCAACACATGGCTATGATGCTCCCCCACTACTTCTGCTCGTGATCAGAGATGCACATATCGTCAGCCACTAAGGGACATGCTCAACTGGTTAAGGTCAAACAACTGACAAGCAAATCTGTGGTATTGAGCAGAATATTTGCTGTAGCCCATCTTTTATACCAAAATTATTATTATTATTATTATTACTATTACTATTATTATTATTATTATTATTATTATTATTATTATTATTATTACTATTACTATTATTATGATTATTATTACTATTATTATTATTATTATTATTATTATTATTACTATTATTATCATTATTAAAATCATTATTATTATTATTACTATTACTATTATTATTATTATTACTATTACTATTATTATTATTATTATTATTATTATTACTATTACTATTATTATTATTATTATTATTATTATTATTATTATTATTATTATTATTACTATTACTATTATTATGATTATTATTACTATTATTATTATTATTATTATTATTATTATTACTATTATTATCATTATTAAAATTATTATTATTATTATTACTATTACTATTATTATTATTATTACTATTACTATTATTATTATTATTATTATTATTATTACTATTACTATTATTATTATTATTATTATTACTATTACTAATATTATTATTATTATTATTATTACTATTACTATTATTATTATTATTATTGAGTGAGAGAGCAGTGCATGCCATCAAAGTGACACTGGGGTAAAATATACGAAGCCCAATATACCCATCATGTCTACCCGTCTGATAAATGTACACCAGGCACATGCATCACAACCATATGTGCGCGACATGGTGATCTCATATCAAGATAAACAGCACATGACCTTGCAGGTGGGGCCCAGTTAGAATTTTCTTCAGGTTGTGTAGCCCATCCTGCTCAAAAGGTCCCTGAATAAGGGTTGTTTAAGGATGTTGAACGAAACACCCATGTTTCCAGAGGTGAATTATCTCAACCCCAAAGAATCCCTCTCAACACATGGCTATGATGCTCCCCCACTACTTCTGCTCGTGATCAGAGATGCACATATCGTCAGCCACTAAGGGACATGCTCAACTGGTTAAGATCAAACAACTGACAAGCAAATCTGTGGTATTGAGCAGAATATTTGCTGTAGCCCATCTTTTATACCAAGACAAAACAATGCATATGATAACACTTCCAATCAGTTAAGATCAGAAGCCATGAGAGCCACTGCCTGATACTGCATCAGGGCATTTATTATTATTATTATTGCTATTACTATTATTATTATTATTATTATTATTATTATTATTATTATTATTATTATTATTATTATTATTATTATTATTATTAGTAGTAGTAGTAGTAGTAGTAGAAGTAGTAGTAGTAGTAGTAGCAGCAGCAGCAGCAGCAGCAGCAGCAGCAGCAGTAGTAGTAGTAGTAGTAGTAGTAGTAGTAGTATGGGGGGTTGCGCTATAACAGCAAGTCGCTGCATTCACCATTTGCTGCTGGAGTCGTACTGCTAGCGGATGATACTTTGCACCATTCTAGCGATAACTCTCTAACACATGGATCTGCTTGGATAGCCGTTGCTGGTGAGCGTTGTACGAGGCTGGAATGCAAATCCAACCTCTACTTTTTTTTTTAGACGCCTTTACAGGACGCGGAGGAAACGTTGGGTGTATATTTTGGCATGCTGATCCCCACACAGTATGTATTGGTATCGATTTAATTGGCTAATCTCACCCACAAAATATTTGACTTTGAGCCTTTCTAAGAAGCACTAATTAAGGCTGAAGGCTTGGCTGAAGCATTTGAATGTCAGACAACATATTTCGTAGTAAGTAGTTCAGCAATTCATGTTCTGTGTCCAAATTCTTCTGAGTCAACATTGGATATCAACCATCTAGAGTCGATAGAATAAAGTACCAACCGAGAACCACCAATATTTTATGAAGGTGAGATGTACATGATGAATGTTTGAAGGATCTTGGGAAGGATCCCTTTGTCTCCAACAATTCGGTGCGACACCAGTGCGGAATCACCTCCCTCCGACAAGTCATCCTAACGAGACGTCTGCGTTGGCCGGGTCATGCCCTCCGTCGTCAACCAGGAGAATTCATCTACGAAGCAATTGCCCCAGCTCCCCTTCAAGGTTGGCGAAAGCGATGTGGTGGACAACGAAAAACCCTGGCCGATGACAGTCAAGGCTGATCTGGAACCCAATCTAGGTCCCCATGTCTATGGCGTTCGCCGCTGGAATAGGGAGTGGTTGGAGATCACGCAGACATTAGCCTCCAAACGCCAGGCCTGGTCGGCGTTTGTGAGAGATGCAGCATTGAGGATGAATGAAGCCAGCTCAACCCACTCCGGGTGAATGCAGTCTCAAGACAAGAAAGAAAGACCAATATTTCAGGTATTGTTCCTCTGTTAGAAACACATATTATTTTGTGTTGAAATCCTGCCATGCTCAATTTCGCCTTTCATCTCTCCGAGAACGATAAAATAAACAACCTCTCATGTAACCCTCGGTTTACGAAAGCCTCTTATCACGAGCAGATTTGTTATCGAACAATTTTTCGAACATAAAACGTCTCGGGTGACAAAAGGTGTCTCGAGTAACGAACAGGCAAACCAATAACAACGGTTGCCGACAAGTTGGGAGTATCCGCGGGAGCGTGCCACTTTTCTTTTAGATTTCGCTCATTGTACATCCCTGTAGGAATTCACCATGCTTCCTCTTGAATTTGCTATGGCAAAACTAATTTCGATGTACAAACATTTTGGGTGATAAACAGTCTTCAGGAACGAACTAAAATCGTAAAGTGAGCTTCCACAGCACTAGGATAAACAGTTTCAATCGCTCCTCTGTCTCATATTCCACTTTTTGTGACCATCTTAAAAACAATTATTATTTATTTACTTCGTTTTATGTTCTAAGTTCAAGTACCATCGATGCTAACTTAGACTTTTATTCCTTTGGGCCGGTAAATTTAGTCTTGAACTGATGTGAAGCTAATCGACTTCTTCCTTTTTTGCAATCCCCACTAATTCTGTGAATCAGTGTAATAAATCTCTATTATGAAAAAAGTATATATTTTGGGGAAAATTAATTTATAATAGAAATTTCTAATTTAATCAGAGAAGATTCAAGGACAATTTTTCTTCGGAATTAATTAATCATAGAGAAAATGATGTTTAAATTGGTAAAATACTGAGTTTGAATTTGTTCGAAAACAGGAATGGCTTCTTGAAGTCATAAACAAGAAAATATGATTGGTGTGAGAATAGCAGGGTTTTAAACTTCATTAATAGAAACCGTTGAAGTGTATGACGTCATCTCATTAATATCCATAACATCATTTATATACATGTATATATATATATATATATATGTTATATGTTATATAAATATAAATATACATAAACATACATATACATATATATACATATATATATATATATAATATATATATATATATATAATATATATATATATATACATGTATATATATATATATATATATATATATATGTGTGTGTGTGTGTGTGTATGTGATTATACATACATGTATGCATGCGCACACACAAATATGCATGATATGCATATGTGATATGTGTGCGTGTCAAAATATATATCAACTACAATAACCATCTGTTGATATAGGAGGGAGCTTCTACGCGGTAATCCAGCCAGTGCCTATTAGAAATAACAGCCTAATCTTTTTCATACCACACCCTGCTCTCTTTTAAAACGATGTACCCATTAGGCGATACAGTTCTACATACACCATATGTGAAAACAACACTGGATGATGACGGCTTGTAATAACATGAAATATAATTTGGAGCTACACAAATCCTTCAGTCTAACAGTCTTATGAACCCCTCCTTCTCTCAGACAATAAATGTTCCAAAGCGTGATTTACTGTGTCCTTTGGTAAGCTATTATCTGTACCTGCCCAGTACTTTGCAGTGATTTAAGAAACCTTTATAAATTGACAATGTATATCTAAGAACGTAGTAATAGTCGATTTGGTACAGTTGGTTAGTAGAGAGCAGACAAACCTTTACTAAATCTAATGTTAAAGCTATTACTCTTCGAAGTGCACATTCCACAGAAGTAGTTGTTTCTGAAATTCCATTCCTCAAGGGTCAATAAAATACCCACTTATTATTCCCCGGGATAATTAAATATATTCCAGTCATCAAATTATATACTTAAAGATTATCGTATACTTAATCAAAATAATAATTTATGTTGTAATCTATTGTAAATGAATTATCGAAAAAAGAAAAAAAAAATGTTTGATAATAATATTACGAATTATGGCTCCAAGTTCACAAAGTGCTAGACTAAAAGCATTTCCGTATTTAGGTTAGTTCTAAGTTCAAAAGCCATTGGGATCTACTTGCTTTTCAACTCTTTAGAGTCGACAACATGAATACGAGTAATATAGCAGGGTCGATTTCATTGATTTTATCCATCGGAGACAAAAGTTTTATCTTGTGGCTATATATACATAAAAAGGAAATCAATATTACATCGAAAATGTTTTAAAATAAAACCATTTCTGTAAACTTCCAGAGCAGCTGAGACCAAATAAACGTGGAGTTCGCTATTTCTCTTGTGTTTCTTCCAGGGAGAATGAAACCTTTTTATTTCTGTAGCTGCAAACTAGCTTCCAAAATTAAGACATAGGATATTGAATTGCCTTTCAGCCTTTCGGTGGTCAATAAAGAATGTACCAGTTCAGGGCGCTCGAGTGGCGGGTCGGCAGCAATGTCAGACTAGATGCCTGCTGTACTTCTTTCTGTTTTGGCGTCTTGTGTTCCAAATCACGCCATGGTCTGCTGAATTCTTCATCCGGTATAACCCTCTGGGTGCCGTTAGTAGAGTCCACTCTGTTACAAGAGTTTGGTCCAATTCTCTGGAATGAAGATTCTACTCTCCCTCCTTTCTATGAGTTTCGAAATTCTTGTAAAGGATCATGGGCCATGCCCTCTGTTGTGTGGACGCCCCCAGACGATGCAGTAGGCTAGCCCAATACGTAGATATAGAGGGAGAAGTCTAGACGTCAAGTAGAATAGAGCACAGCTGAGAAGAGTAGTAGAACAGAGTTGAGAAGTAGCAGTAGACTAGAGCAGGAGTCGAGTTGAGTAGTAGAGGCATTCGAACGTGCGACATAACACCGGTAATAGGAGGAGTACTTTTGATTATAGGTCTGACCTGAAACAAAAACAACAACAACAACAACAACAGCAACAACAACAACAACAACAACAACAACAACAAACATTTGCCTATGATTTATCTCAGATCTTACATAATGGGTAAAAACAGTCAAGATTGAATAACACAGATTTCTGTGAAAAATGGTATAACAATCGTCTTGGAAGTTGAATTCGAGTGTTTAAACATTTTCTGCGAGTTGCCTATGAGTGGACTACTGGATTCAGCTTCCTTAAAATGCAATCCTTTGTCATTTCAGGGAACAAAATACATATCAGCGACGCGAAAAGTAAAAATTTTGCATTATGTAGCTTGTTATTCTCTATAAGTGAACATTCATTTTTCTGGTTGAAATACACCAAAAAATGGCAACACAGCAGTCATAAAATCGTAAAAAATAGGGATTTTCATAGAAAAAAGCACCTTTTGATGTAAATAATTTTTGGTGTTAACATGGTCCGATTTGAATTTTTTTCTTCTACGGAAGAAAGAGCAAGCCTTCTTCTATCATACTCTCAATTTTGGTCAACTTGCGCCACAGGGTCTCGGAGGAGATGGTGTTAGTTGAAGGCTAGCAAACCTGCCACACACACACAGACAGCTTCGGCTTTATATATATAGATTATTCGGTTCTATTCTTGAAGTGGAGACGAGGTATATTCATTGGGTTTAATACCGATTATATGTTTTCTTACAAGTAAAAAGGTTTTGAAGAAGTAGATTTCAAGGATGTGCTAGCTGGAAGAAATGTTTGATGTAAACCCTTTAGAAATGTAAAATGAAATGGGTGATAAATTGTTGAAAATACACGATGAATGAATTTTAATGTGGAACTAGGATGAAACAGGCTGCCAGACACTGGACACTGTCAAAAATGTTGTTTTCTATGACTAACTTATCCAATAGATTGTTGGGGTGCAATGGCCCAGTGGTTAGGGCAGCGGACTCGCGGTCTTAGGATCGCGGTTTCGATTCCCAGACCGGGCGTTGTGAGTGTTTATTGAGCGAAAAAACACCTAAAGCTCCACGAGGCTCCGGCAGGGATGGTGGTGATCCCTGCTGTACTCTTTCACCACAACTTTCTCTCACTCTTACTTCCTGTTTCTGTTGTACCTGTATTTCAAAGGGCCGGCCTTGTCACTCTCTGTGTCACGCAGAATATCCCCGAGAACTACGTTAAGGGTACACGTGTCTGTGGAGTGCTCAGCCACTTACACGTTAATTTCACGAGCAGGCTGTTCCGTTGATCGGATCAACCGGAATCCTCGTCGTCGTAACCGACGGAGTGCTTCCATCCATATCCAATAAATTAACTGAGCACGAATGTGTGCTTGTTTATTTTTTATGCACCCTTTTAAAGCCTAGCCAGGTTTGTGGGCTCGGTTTCCCGGTTTCTGTGGCGTATGTGTCCCTCCCCCCAGCTGGACGGGACACCAGTCCATCGCAGCGTTACTCAAGAAACAGGAAGAAAGACTGAAAGTTGGAGCGAAAGAGTACAACAGGGGTCGCCATCACCCCCTGCCGGAGCCTCGTGGGAGTCTTTTAGGTGTTTTCGCTCAATAAACACATACAACACCCGGTCTGGGAATCGAAACCGCGATCCTCCGACCGCAAGACCGCTGTCCTAACCACTGGGCCATTGCGCCTCCACGTGCTTGCTTATTAACACAAATTATTTGTAGTCGTAAAAATGCAGCTTTGTTCCCAATATCTTCAACATCGGAAACAACCATATTATAGAAAACTCCTGGGGTTAGACAATATTATCGTTTAACCGAGCAAACGAGGAAGAAACATAAAATATTTAAGGTTTATATACGTGTGTGTGTGTGTGTGTGTGTATGTGTGTGTGTGTATGTGTGTGTGTGTGTGTATGTGTGTGTGTGTGTATGTGTGTGTATGTGTGTGTGTATGTATGTGTGTGTGTGTGTGCATGTGCGCGTGTATGTATGTGCGTGCGTTGGACGTCGTTAGACTAAATACACTTATGGCTGTTGCTTTATCAGTTAGCTCATTAACTGTATTAATTGATACAGCAATAGTGAAAGTTTATATAAAATTGATATTGCAAAATGCAATTAATATTAAACATAGTCTACATAAAAAAATAAGCGACAGAATTAATTTACAAATTACAAGTAGGCAGATTATTTAATCATTTCGTACTAATAACAGCTGAGTCGCTTAATATAGCTCGCTGCCGTAAAGCAAGCTGTTCTACACACCTTTGTTACGACAAACTAGTCAACATATTATTGACACTCTCCAATCTCTGACATCCTGTTTCATCCCTTTACATCTATGACAATAATTTGTATTCGTCCTATGTATTGTCAGCAATTTCATATCATATTTATAAGGGATTCACATCAAATACTTGTCCTAACCTTCTCATCCCCCCAAAACCTCATCTCTTTAAAACATTTTTCTTGCTTATATCCATCCAT
>NC_043005.1:9917302-9929802 GCF_006345805.1 Octopus sinensis | reverse complement strand
TAGATTGATTAAAGTTTCTAAAAGTGAGGGAGAAGTGTGAAGGATTGCTTTGGTCTAATGGTTGAAATCCTGTCATGTGTACAAAAGATGTGAGTTCGAGTCCCACGGGAAGCCTCCGATTTTTCCCACCCAAAAAGGGTTTTCAACACATAATTTACATGCTATAATATAAAGCTTTGTGTGTGTGCTTTGAGGTATACTATTCTTCCATCACCAAAAAAAAAAAAAAAGGAATATTTCACTTTCTATCGAAATTTCACAGAATTGTTATGACCTCAACAACAAAGTACTCTCGCTGGTAAGAATAAAATGTCTAAAGTGGATGAGGAAATTCGGAGGATTGTTTCGCAGTTTTTTTTACTTCTCACTTAAGCAGGAATTTCTCAAACAACAAAGTTCCAATGTCGATGTACTTGCCGTTTCAGTGTAATAACTTTCGTGATAAGTAAAACAAAACAAACTGTAATACAAAACGAGATTACTAACTTCGTACATACACGAATTTCAACCATGAAAGTTACAAGAATTTACGTCACTATTATTGGAATACTAAATTTACAGAAAATACAGTTCCATATCACACGTGATAATTATAGTTTTACGCGCGTGCAAGCGCGTGTGTACGTGTTTAACAAATAGATGTCTATGCACATATCAATGAAAATAGTCTTTTACATTCAGTTAATGCGATACGTGAGGATACTATTATATTTGTACGTATGCTTACAAGAAGCCTGACTTGACACTACACAGCCGTGCGTACACAACGGCAGAGCAAGTTCTATTCACACAAACCGATGCAGTACGCAGCGTGCAACACACATACACACAGACAGACTACGAAAATACGTTATAAATCAAACACGGGAGTGTCTGATTGTGATGGCACTACCTACATTCAAGTAAAAGTAACATGCAGCATCCAGAAACATTACATGTTGCTTTTATTGATTACTGAGATCGATTAAGTCAACTGATTTCCACCCACAATTCTTGAGGCATCTGCCTTTGTTATAAATCTTGATCACGTTTCATAATTTATGTCCATCGGTTTACATTTCTACTTGATGGTTGTCTTTAATCAAGTTAATGATAATTTCTGCTACCCATAAGATTTGGAAATTGCGTTAACTCTAAACAAATAAGCGCTCCAGTGAGTCTATCACAATTATATGCATACATACATGTATATATATGGAAATATGTATGTGTATATACATATACATATGCACATATGTATGTGTGTATGTATATATACATATACAAGCACATGCACATATGTATGTGTGTATGCTTATATACATATACAAACATATGCACATATGTATGTGTGTATGTATATATACATATACAAACATATGCACATATGTATGTGTGTATGTATATATACATAGACATACATATGCACATATGTATGTGTGTATGTATATATGCACGTATGTATGCGAATGTATGTATAAGTATATGTGAGTTTGTTTCTATGTTAATACACTTTAAATACGCTTGTTAATAATCCATTGCTGTCAGTTTCACCACAGTGATTCAACACTGATGAATCATATTAGTTTCTATATTGTTTATTATGGATCTTCAGGTAGAATTCGGGTAACTTTTATTCGTGCAACCATATTGAAACCAGTGGCATCTTCCGTCATGCGCACAATCATGACCTTACAGTAATTTTTGAAAGGCAGGTAAATTCCTTAGCGTGTGGGAGATATATTATGATCATCTTTAACAGAAGTTAAGTAGAAATTATACGCAATATATATTTCAATCCTCTTCCCCGAAATTGGAGTCCATTATTATCTAAATCTCTTTTTACATAAATTCATTATTATAGGGTCTATAGGTTCAGTTGTTTCGGATATATTTCCTCTTGTTTTTTTTTATTTTTCCGTCATCGCTCTCCTTTGATACATCTCATTGAGTTATTCATTAGAAGTTACAACACATGCAAACACATGCACATATAGACACAGATAGACACACACACATACCAAAATCCTTATATATATATATATATATATATATATATATATATATAATATATATATATATATATATATATATATATATATATATATGTATATATATATATTATATATATATATATATGTATATATATATATATATATATATATATATATATTATATATATATACATGGCTCAGTGGTTAGAGCGTCGAGCTTACGATCGTGAGGTTGTGAGCTCGAATCCCGGACCGGGCTGCGTGTTGTGTTCATGAGCAAGGCACTTTATTTCACGTTGCTCCAGTTCACTCAGCTGTAGAAATGAGTTGCGACGTCACAGGTGCCAAGCTGTATCGGCCCTTGCCTTTCCCTTGGACAACATCGGTGACGTGGAGAGGGGAGGCCGGTATGCATGGGCAACTGCTGGTCTTCCATAAAACAACCTTGCCCAGACTTGTGCCTCAGAGGGTATCTCTCTAGGTGCAAACCCATGGTCAGTGCCTGACCGAAGGGGGTCTTTACCCTTACCCTTTACATATATACCAATGGACAACATATTTGCTCTAGATTTCTGTTTATCTGAAGCAGCGACATTTTGGACTAATACAGATGTGACAATCCGTAGGTGGTTATTTGTTTTTTTCTCTTTCTGTAAATCTATTTCTCTGTTGCAGCGTCCATGAGTTTTTCTCCTTTTTTGTGATGGCAGTCCAGAAGAATTCCCCGTCGAAATCAACATATGCAAGGCTCTCTCACGATACCACAGCGGTGTTGGGGCCCTTATGCAAATGTTCTTGCAATGCACTCGAAAATGGCCAATAGATTACTTCTTGCACACTTGATTTTCTTAAAAGATATCCTTTGGGATGCGGCTATCGTCCATACAGTGAATGTTGACGAGCTAGTGCTATCTCAGCCAATTAATTTATGACATTTATAATCCATGCGGGCAGCTTCCGGAGCAAACTCTCGTGCACACCTAGTCAAAAATGAAATTCCAACGCTATATGAAGCGGGACAGAACTCTAAGGACAAGAAAAGAAAAAGAGAACTCTAAGGACAAGAAAAGAAAAAGAGAACTAAAAAAAATAAAATGTCATCATGATTGAAAGAACATTGAAGCAACAAAAATTCTCATCCCTTAAATATAAAGAGAGAGAGAGAGAGAGAGAGAGAGAGAGAGAGAGGAAAAGCTAGTATTCATGTAGTTTCCGAAATATGTAGAATAACTCATGCAAAACATTGACTATAAAGTTAAGTGTAGAATTAGAGAGAGAGGTTGACATTACATAAACTAACAGATATTCACTATGTACCGTTCGACAAAAGTCTCAGCCGATTATTTGAGAATCTGTTTGGAGATGTTGGGGTTTGTAGACATTTTCACATGATGCTACTGAAATTCTACAAACCTACCAGATTAAATATTTTGTATTGAACATTCTTTTTTAAAATATTCTCACGAATAAGGCGCCAAGCTGTCAGAATAGTTAGCACGCCGAGCAAGATATTTCGTGGCATTTCGCTTATTATTATCAGCCACCGAAAGACCGTCCATTTACATATAATACATATCTCCAAAAATTATTGTGTGGTTCATTCCTCTTGAAGTAGTTTATATTACAAACGGATCTAGCTGAGAGCTGCTTTTTCCATCCTAAGTAATATAATTTATGCTTTTTAATTTAATTTTTAGTTTACCTGAGAAAATATATTGCTCATTTATGAATGATCCAATATGTACACTTATATCCTAACTCATACATTTTTGCTAATTATCTTTCGTCCATCTTTAATATTGTTAGTATAATTAATTGTTCAATACGCTAAGGAAATAACCACTTAAAAATCCCGAAGATACCTCCCTTGCGAGTTCATGTCTTTTTGCGCATGACAGAAGTTTCCACTATCTTTAACATGGTGACACTAATAAAAACCATGTGAATTCTATCTGAAGAGACACCAGTTTTAACACATTAGCTAATGTGATTAATTAATTTTGCATTTCTATGGTGAAACTGACAGCAATGGATTTAGGCTTTTATTTACAACGAATAGATTAAAATACTTAGTACTGAAACAGGATATAATAATTTATTATACTGCTGAGATTTGGCAGCTCGTCCAGTTATGTTAGCAATGGCAAACACGAAACTCTGATTCCAGAAGAAAGTAATTTCAGGTACATATGTGCGCGCGCACGTATGTGTAATTATGTTAATATATGTGCGCGCGCATGTGTGGCTGTGTGGTAGGTAGCTTGTTTACCAATCACATGGTTCCGGGTTCAGTCCCACTGCGTGGCACCTTGGGCAAGTGTCTTCTACTATAGCCTCGGGCCGACCAAAGCCTTGTGAGTGGATTTGGTAGACGGAAACTGAAAGAAGCCCGTCGTATATATGTATGTATATATATATGCTTGTGTGTGTATGTTTGTGTGTCTGTTTGTCCCCCTAGCATTGCTTGACAACCGATGCTGGTGTGTTTATGTCCCCGTTTCTTAGCGGTTCGGCAAAAGAGACCGATAGAATAAGTATTGGGCTTACAAAAGAATAAGTCACGGGGTCGAGTTGCTTGATTAAAGGTGGTGCTCCAGCATGGCCGCAGTCAAATGACTGAAACAAGTAAAAGAGAAATAAAAGAGAAATATATATATAAATAATATATAAATATAGGCATATAGACATACATATATGTACATACCTACATATATATGTATATATAGGGTACAGGACATCAAAAATCGTAGACAAAATGAGGAACGAGAACATAAAAAAACAAAAAATAGGAAACGATTTTTTTTCCGAACAACGAAAAAAGCAAATAGAGAAGCGAGCATGCAGCATAAAGATCATTCCCGTCATCAGTTGTCCCCTGTTTTATCTACTGGGCGTTTCGAAAGTTAGGACAAGATGAGACTTCGCTAAAACAGTCCTTCCCGCAAAGCAAATTAAATAAAATTTTGGATTTTTTGCGGAGGGTGAAAGAGGTAACAAAAACAGGACAGTGAGAGCAAAACAGTAAAAACAAACAGTGAGGGCTGTTAAGCCAAGACGATGTGAAGTTGTGAAGGCAGGAAAAACGAGCTTTGAGAAGAGACATGTAAAAGCACGTCTTGTCTTTAGGAAAGAAGTGGCCGTTGGTCACGTGTGAGCACCGAGAGAGTCAAGGAGGAAGAGTGAAAGAGAGAGGAGAAGAATGCGGAAAGGGTGGGAGAGAAAAACAGAAAGAAAGAACAAGAGGGGGAGATAGATAGATAGAAATATATATATATATATATCTTTATATATAAAAGTGAGGTTGTGTGCTGTCTGTCTCCTACGATTTAGATTCCTAACTACTCCCACATTTTGCGGTGCAGTGTAACCAAAAGCAGGTATCTTATAGTCGTGATTCATATCGAGCCCTTCTGGGTATTAGTGCGCGTCTACGATGAGTCTATGATTTAAAAAATAATTTACCATAATTTTTTCCCATTTTTTAATGCAGTTTTTTGCTATTATATAAGGGAAGTAACTCTCTAAAATGTATTATCAAATCTCAGAACCTAAAAAAGCTACAGTAACACTCCCCTTTGTGGTTAGCCATATTGAGATGGCTATTATACTTTGGCTATTATACATCTCTAAAAATGCTTATATAGTTATTTCCCTTACAAACCCGAGCAACGCCGGGCGATACTGCTAGTATATATATATATATATATATATATA
Organism: Octopus sinensis; assembly: GCF_006345805.1. Lineage (NCBI taxonomy): Eukaryota > Metazoa > Mollusca > Cephalopoda > Octopoda > Octopodidae > Octopus > Octopus sinensis. The sequence continues at coordinate 9,924,115 of NC_043005.1, read as the reverse complement.
TATGAATCTTAAAATGTGTGACAGACTGTCTTTTCTTCCCGTTATAGCACGCGCGCGCGGCCACTTTTTTTTGATACGTACTCTCTAATCTTCGGCTTGTAATATTGTCTTCTTCCAGGTTGCTGGCTCACAGTGGCAAATATTGTTGTTCTGTAATTCCTGTTGACCAAAAAAAAAAGCATGACCAGCTCTGCTCTGCAACTCAATACGGACATTCTTGCCAGAACCATTACTACACAGCATGTCTTCCAGTCTCCGAGCATTTCACACAGACCACAGGCAGGGACTGAACAAGTTTACATCGATATCCCGAATATAAAAGATATAGTTAACCTTGCATGTACTGGAAGTCAGTCCACAGAGAGTCAGAACAAATATCACAAGGGATCTATTCCGAGGTTCGATCGAATTTGCCAATTCGGGTATGTGTGTGTGTGTGTGTGTGTATAAATACACACATACACGGAAACACACACATATAAATACGGGTGTGTGCGCGCACGCGCGGCAGTATGTATTTTAGAATTAATGAAACGCTTGTGCATAAAAGGTCATCGAACGCCCCACAGGTTAAAGTAACGAATGATTATAATCATCATCATATCCTCATCTCCTCCTCCTCCTCATCCTTCTTCTTCTTGTTCTTGTTCTTCTTGTTCTTCTTCTTCTTGTTCTTGTTCTTCTTATTCTTGTTGTTGTTGTTGTTGTTGTTGTTCTTCTTCTTCTTCTTCTTCTTCTTCTTCTTCTTCTTCTTCTTCTTCTTCTTCTTCTTCTTCTTCTTCTTCTTCTTCTTCTTCTTCTTCTTCTTCTTCTTCTTCTTTTCTTCTTCTTCTTCTTCTTCTTCTTCTTCTTCTTCTTCAAGCCTTTGATATTTCCACCATGTTTTCCAATAACTTCTGCATGTGTCTTGTTGTCTTTTATAAAATCTCGTTTTTATAAAAACGTAAAATAAATCTTTAAATTTCCCCGACAATTTGCAAATTGATTGATTGATACATCTTTCAATTAAAGGAAGTTTGTTATTTCCAGAATTGTGAAAAGATGTCCTATGATTCTGCAGTGTTATCCTGGATTTATCGCTGTCGGCTGTCAAGTTTACCCAAAACTCCATTCAATCGTTATTGAAACGTATCAAGTGTAGAGATTCCGTAAAAGATTTAAAAAAAAGAAAACGGGGAAAAAAACTTGCCCAAGTGTTTCGTTTTATTTTTGAAATGATTGTACTTTATATTGCTGATCACTTCTAAAGAAATCCTTCATGTTTCTCCCTTCAAGTTGTTTAGTTCACCTTTTGAATTAATAATGCGTGGATAGAGCAAATCAGTGGATTCGTGATAAATATTGAGAAGAGAAATATATATATATATATTATATATATATATATATATATATATATATATATATATATATATATATATATATATATACATATATATATATATATATATATATATTATATATATATATATATATATATATATATATACATATATATATATATACAAACACGGAAAAAATAATTCATTATCAATAAAAACGGAAAAGCTTAAATGAAATCTAAAAGACAATTGACCTTTTCACAGTCTCTCAAACATTTAGAATTAAATACTGAAGTAATTTATCACCTTTGGAATTTAAAATACTAAAACCTGTTTATACAGAAATATTTCGCATTTACTTCTCGATTCTTTTATAATGAACCAGCAGATCCACAGCAGCATCAATTCTTTCCATTCATTTGTCAGTTTCTCTAATGCATTATCCATCACCGCTACCACCACGACCACCACTACCCTTTCTTTTAAATAATTAAACACTTTTAAACTCTAGGTGTTCAGTGACGCACATGAATTGTAGAAAATTTAGTGATTTCAATATTTTCTACATTTTTTTTCCATAATGTAGCCAGTACTGAATTTAAAGGTGAAAGACCTAGCAACTGGGTTCGATTCCGCTTGAGTCAATGCTTTCATCAACCTTAATTAATATCATTAAGGAAGACTTAATACAGAAATGTCTTATTTCCTTGTATCAAACACCTATGATAGCCTACTTACGAAAATAAGTAAACCAGTAAATAAACCAGGAATTTTCTTCTGTAATGAAATCTGAAAACTATGAAATACTTCGATATTAGTGATTCTAGCTCCATTGTGACATTGTCTAAGATAAATATTTTTCTCCTAACTGTAAACTGTATTTCTAAACTAGGAATGTATTGGGTTGGCAACTAAGTTCCCGCCATTTTTTTTAGATTTAAATTTTTTAAAAGGTTTAATAAAAACATAACAACTAATTAATTAATAATGCATTCACCTTGTTGTTTGCAACTTCTTCCCAACGTTTAACAAGATGTTAAATACCTCGTTGGTAGAAATCACCCAATTTCGACTCGAAAATTTTATCCAGCCAAGCTCTCAATTCTGCATCAGTATTGAACGAAACTCCGGGCATAGCATTTGAAAGGGATCGAAGGAGTTGGAAATCCGTTGGTGCCAAATCAGGAGAGTACGGTGGGTATAGCTGCACTTCCCAGCCATGCGTTTGAATGGCTTCCTTGGTCATATTGGCGATATGAGGGCGGGCGTTGTTGTGTAGCTGAAGAACTCCATGCTGCCGATCAGGTCTTTTCTCTTGAATAGCCGTGTTGAGTCGTTCCATCTGTTGAGTTCCGCGTTGACCGTTTGGTTCCTTTCAAGCAATTCGTAATGGATAATCCTTTCCCAGTTCCATCATACGCACAACATTTTACGCAGATGAAGATCCTGTTTCACGCGCAGCGTCGCTTGTTTACCGGGGCTAAGCCGTTCCTTACGTTGCTTCATATTGATGTACAAGCACCATTTTTCGCCGCCAGTAACGATTCGGTAAAGAAATCGTTGCTTGTGTCCATGAGTTAAGCGGTGACGAGCAAGCAAACCAACGGAGATTATGGCTCGTTGATTTTTTGTTAGTGTCACTTAAAACATGCGGAACCTATGCTCCATATTTCTGAACCTTTCCCATCGAGTGAATATGCTTCTCTATAGCAGTGGCGGAGCATTCCATTTTCTCTGCCAGTTCCCTTGTTTGACGAGAATTTTCGTGCAAAAGTTGGTTTAATCGCTCTTCATTAAACTCAACTGGACGGCCAGAACGAGGTGCGTCTTTGAGATCAAAATTTCCATTTTTGAACTTGGCATACCAATCACGAGCGGTCTTTTCAGCTAAGGCACCCTCTCCATACACAGCACAAATGTCACGAGCAACTTTTGCGGTCCTAGAACCTTAATTAAAAGCAAAAAGAAGGTGTCGAAAATAATCGTTTTCTTAACTTGACATTCCATTTTAATGACCTGAAAATAAGCAAAAATTAACTAAAATTAACTAAAATAAAAGCAAAATAGATTCCAACATGATTCAAAAATAAAATTTTCGAAAAAAAAAAATGATTCCAATATTTAAAAACGCAATAAATTCAAAAATTTTAAAAAACGGCTGGAACTTAGTTGCCAACCCAATAGTTTGATAGTAATCAAGTGTACTGAGGGACGGTGCAGAAACAAGACAACGACAGACACCCGGGGGACAGTATGTAACTAGGTGAGCAGATAAGCAAACACTGGTGTGAGTTCAAGGGAGTGAAAAGCTCGTTAGTGCTTTACCCACATGCACATTTGCAGTATAGAGGCTCGGTTAATAATGTAAATGTTATGATATTATCGACACATAGAATAGACAACACTCATATTGTGGCGGCCACACACATAGAAGTAGATAGACCAAGCCACAACAGAAAACATGAATAGAATAATAACACATCCTCACTCCACCACACTACATAAACTGACAACTAAAGACGTAATGAGAAGGAAAATGGACGCAGATATAAACCTATACACACAAATAAGATACACTTATACATACTAAAGACAGAATGGGATAGAAAAAAATAAACACGGGTACATATAGTGTTGTAAGCAAACCCATATATACGCACAAAAAGCATGCCAAACACATACGCACACGTACACACGTACACACGGACACAAACGCATGCGTAGATAGGTATATGTCCCGCAGAAAGACAAAATGGAATACACAGAACACGAGGATATACGTGGGATAGAAAGTCGTTGACAAGGTTACAGGAAGCGTGAGGAAAGAGCGTTGATACGGAAGCAAAAATAAGTAGAAAAAAGCTGAAGAGAAGACTAGATATATAGTGCGAGTGTTTAATTGGCAAAATATGACATCCCCGAGTATATATATATATATATAAAAGTGAAGTTGTGCGTCTGTCTCCTACGATTTAGATTCCTAACTACTCCCACATTTTGCAATGCAGTTTAACCAAAAGCGGGTATCTTATAGTCGTGATTCATATCGAGCCCTTCTGGGTATTAGCGCACGTCTACGATGAGTCTACCATTTAAAAAAAAATACCATCATTTTTTCCCATTTTTAATGCATTTTTTGCTATTATATAAGGGAAGTAACTCTCTAAAAATGCTTATATAGTTATTTTCCTTACAAACCCGAGCAACGCCGGGCGATACTGCTAGTATATATATAAAATTAGAAAAAAAACACCTTTTATCAATTTAAAATTAACAATTGAATTACACCATCTAGAAAATTACATATAATAGAAATATTAAAATTAAAATAACAATAAAATATCAATGATTAAGTAAATTGCAAAAAAAAATAATAAAAACGTATATAATTGGTAGAATAATATTTTATTGTTATTTTAATTTTAATATTTCTATTATATGTAATTTTCTAGATTGTGTAATTTAATTGTTCATTTTGAATTGATAAAAGGTGGTTTTTGTTTCTAATTTTATATATATATATATATATATATATATATTATATTGTGTGAAATTTGATTTAGTATTTCCCTCAAATAATTATTATATATATAAGGATTTTGGTATGCGTGTGTGTCCATTTGTGTCTATATGTGCGTCTGTTCTAATGAATAACTCAATGAGATGTATCAAAGGAGAGCGATGACGGAAAAATATAAAAAAAAACAAGAGGAAATATATCCAAAACAACTGAACCTATACACCCTATAATAATGAATTTATGTAAAAAGAGATTTAGATAATAATGGACTCCAATTTCGGGGAAGAGGATTGAAATTTACGCCTACACCAAACAGTCAACCACCAAGAATTGGAAGAGGATATCCAAACATTCTGTCAGAAATTACGAATTTTTGAATTCTTTGTTCGTTAAAGTATTGAGATTGATGAATCCTTTGTAAGGAATAAATCAAAATTCACCCCGTCAAAAGGAAGAAATAACTATCTCGACCAATACATTGATATACTGTCTAAATTTTCCCTTGGACGCAATACTAATGTTAGGCCAAATATTAACAAATCAGAGTTGTCTGCTCTTGAAGGCCTATAAAACGCTAACATTAAAGAAGCAGATGAAGGTCATGCAATTGAAGGCGGCGAGCTGGCAGAAACGTTAGCACGCCCAGTGAAGTGCTTAGCAGTATTTCGTCTGCTTCTATGTTCTGAGTTCAAATTCCGCCGAGGTCGACTTTGCCTTTCATCCTTTCTGGGTCGATTAAATAAGTACAAGTTACGCACTGGGGTCGATATAATCGACTTAAACCGTCTGTTTGTCCTCTCTGTGTTTAGCCCTCTTGTGGGTAGTAAAGAAATAGATGAAGGGTATGCAATTGTCTTCATGGATGCAATTGTCTTAATGGATTTAGTTGAGGACTAATTACAGTTCATAGGATTCAGCCTGCTGGAGCCCATCGGAAAGAACACATTTAACCATTCCACTACGGCTGTCAATTGTAGAACACGACTGTCTCTTGAGAAACCTGACGATTACGAAACGCCTGATTGTACTGGTTTATTTCAATATTGTAAAATTGTAAAAATCGAGAATAATAAAATGTGAGAATCAGACCAAGTTGGAATTTTATTGCTTAATGTGTGTGTGTGTGCGTTATACGTTGTTACTATTTCTTATTGTACATGCAATGTTATTTTGTTCTGTCCTCGGACACATTCGTCAGCCTTCTCCTGTAACTCTATCCTCTAGCGCTCCCGTTCATAACACTGACCTTGGCTTTTAAATAGCGTGAAACCACTAAGACGTCTCGGAAACCAACTGATGAGAAAATCAGCTGTAAATGCTCCTCATATATCGTGTTTGTGTCTCCCTTTTCTGTCCGTTATATTTTCGCCCAATTTTCATCTATTTCCCCCTCCTCTCTAACCTTCGAGACACATACATACTTGAATGTTAATCATGTGAAAATCTATCAATGTTTACCTTTTCTTTATTTACGCGTATACATGTATATATATATATATATATTCTGTAAGTAAAAGCCAAGGAGTTTTATCTGTTTATTTACATCATTGATTTAATACCTGCTCACTTGGATTCCCCTTATCGCTACGCTTTAGCCCCGCTGACTTGGCTCTCAGTAAAGATTTCTAAACCACTGGAACACTATTAACTGTTTTTTTTTTTTATATAGTAATTCATGTGGAGGCGCGTAGCTTAGTGGTTAGGACGTCAGCACCATGATCGTAAGATTGTGGTTTCGATTCCTGGACCGGGCGACGCGTTGTGTTCTTGAGCAAAACACTTCGTTTCCCGTTGCTCCAGTCCACTCAGCTGGCAAAAATGATTAATCTTGCGATGGACTGGCGTCCCGTCCAGCAGGGGAGCACATACGCCATTGAAACCGGGAAACCGGGCTCATGAGCCTGGCTAGGCTTTAAAAGGGCGCATTTATTTTATCATTTTTATATAGTGATTCACTCTCTCTCCATCCAAACA
>NC_043005.1:9889802-9914802 GCF_006345805.1 Octopus sinensis | reverse complement strand
TTGATTTTCGGCGTACCTTTAGTGTAACTTTGAAGCCCCATGTGACATAATGTATGGCACAACGTACAATCCACCGCAGCTTCCATAGTTTCCATCCAGTTTAGCTCAAAAAAAAAAGGCTCACTTGAGGACAAGGTGAAAGCCAAACTATGAATCGAACTTGCGACTTTATTATTATGAAACGAATATCGTTAACATATTGGTCATACCTGTATCTCTAAGAATGTTATTTGTGCAATTATCTCAATTAACAAAATACTGTAATCATAACAGGAAGTCAATCCACTAATTAACCCAGTTTCGAATCGGTTGAAATTTATATTTTAGTTATAAGACAAATCTCTCAATAAGATATAGCTGAAAAGAAAATACTTTGAATTAGGAGCAACTATACAGCGGAGAGGACCACAGGAAAAACGCCTAAGTGAAACCCAGCACCCGTGCTAGACACATGATATTTTCTTTCTGCACCTTCCTTCACTAATGTTTGCTATAATGATTTAAGAACTGAATCAGTTACTTGTCCTCCCCTCAAGATGACTTGGTGAACCCGGTTCTTCTCACGTCGGCCTTCCTGTGTCACATTTCTCAGAACCCATGGGAAACATTTTCCCCGGTGCGTCATCTCTCCAGAGCTGTTATTTTATGGAATTCCCCATCGGGATTCCTTTGCTGCATATTTCAACATGCATCTATCTAATACGAAGATCAGTCACATCAACTGAATTAACCCTCGGTATCAAATGGCACTCACTCGTTATGGGTACACTGCTTTTCTTGTAATTAGCTCATAGAAAAAGCTGATAAGGTTCTAATAAAAATGTGTAGTAAGGGAGAAGTAAGATTTCGCTTACACAAGATTTATCAACATGTAAATTTTTACTGAGATAAGCACTGAAGAATAAAGGCATTGTCTTTGTGAGACCAGCAATGTAGAATAGAAGGAACGGCTCGGAGAGACATTGCTGTTGAATGACGCTAAATCTGAGTGAGACTAACACTGGAGTGGAGTAAGATGTCGCTGAGGCAAGCAATTTGTTGGTGTGACCAACACTGTTCAACAGAAATTGCGCCCTGTAAGAAAAGTAGTGGTGAGCAAATTAAGGTGTTGGTAAGGTTAACTTATGTCTCTTTTACTCTTTTACTTGTTTCAGTCATTTGACTGCGGCCATGCTGGAGCACCACCTTTTAGTCGAGCAAATCGACCCCAAGACTTGTTCTTCGGAAGACTAGTACCTATTCTATCGATCTCTTTTGCCGAACGGCTAAGTGACGGGGACATAAATACACCAGCATCGGTTGTCAAGCAATGCTAGGGGAACAAACACAGACACACAAACATATACACGCACATACATATATATATATATATATATATATTATATATATATATATATATATATATATATATATATATATATACTATATATATATATTATATATATATATATATATACGACGGGCTTCTTTCAGTTTCCCGTCAATCACATCCACTCATAAATCCACTCGCAAGGCCCGAGACTACAGTGGAAGACACTTGCCCAAGGTGCCACGCAGTGGGACTGAACCCGGAACCATGGAGTCGGCAAGCAAGCTACTTTCCACACAGCCACTCCTGCGCCTGTGAGAAATCATGTTCAATAATGAATTATGTGAAGTCAGCACATCGAACGAGGTTGACTGATGAACATTTGAAAGCAATTCTCTTGGTAGGATGCAGCAATTCCAAAGCAGATATTGACGATATCTTCAAAGCTAGACTCCAGTTTCTTTGCTGCTTAGTTTGTGAGACTCGGATATGTGCGCACTGGGTGTCATATAACTATCTTCTTGCTAGCGCCGCCTTCTTTGATAACTTTCTGGTAAATAACTATGTTGTCTTTACTTTTTGTGGATTCACTGTATTGTATTGAACAAAATGGTTATGCAGCCCGCGATCGTCAATCTCTCAGTTATCTGGGCCGTCGTGAAAAAAGTTTGGTGACCCCTGGTATTGAATATATAAAATTTTCAGTATAAGCCAGCCTCGCAGATATCAGGGATAAGAGCAATGAAGCAGAAAAATGATGCATCGATCAGTTTATATTGAAATGCATATCACACATTTAAGGTAAGTTCATCTAAAGCCATAATAAATCTCTGAACGAGGTATAGACAGTAACTGCACGACAATGTGAGGTATATTCGCCATTTCAATATGGCTAACCACTAAGGGTGGATGTTACTGTAGCTTGTAGCCCCAGGAGAACATCTCCTCCAGCTGGCTATAGGCACACTTTCTGTGCCCTATCGGTATTTGCAAAGGGAGGTCATCGATAGGGTACAGAAAGTGTGCCTATAGCCAGCTGGAGATGTTCTCCTGGGGCTACAAGCTACAGTAACATCCACCCTTAGTGGCTAGCCATATTGAGATGGCAAATATACCTCACATCATCTAAAGTCGCTGTCGAGATAATCCGCGGGGTACACCTGCATTAATTCTATTTCTCCACTCCAGTCTAGAAAGCTCTGAAAATTGTTATACACGCTGTGTATCATCTTCAGACTAATAAATAGATTAAAAGAAAAAATAATAAATAACCGTCACAACTTCTAATCTCTTGTATGTCTCACGATGTCAGAATACTTTATGCAAATACCATCATTTGACAAACCCCCAAGTTAGTGGTCTGTTACTTTCATGTCCAGCAAAAGTTGAGTTAAATTACATTTTATGATCAGATTAATCTGACATCCAGACCTGTTAAAGTCGTTAATTCTTCTTCTCATTTAACAAACTACATTTTGTTTTTTTTTCTCGTGGGGATATATTTATTTATTATTTCGTCTGAATAGTTTAAACTGTTTGAGTAAATGGATTCTTACATCTGATACAAAGAAGCAAATTATAATTTCCTATGTAGTTTCACACGGAGTTGGACCTTCCTAAAGAATCATCACATATGTCTTCCTCCTCCCCTTATCATCCTTGTTGTTGTTGTCGTCGTCGTTAAGGTGGTGAGCTGGTAGAACAGTTGGCAGACCAGACAAAATACTTAGCGGCATTTCGTCCGCCTTTACGTTCTGAGTTCAAATACCAACGGGATCGACTTTACTTTTCCAGCCTTCGGGGTCAATAAAATAAAGTATCATTTGAGTACAGGCGTCTATATAATCGACTTAATTCACTTCTACGAACTTACTGGCCTCGTGCCAAAATTTGAAATCATCATCATCATCATCATCATCATCATCATTATTATTATTATTATTATTATTATTATTATTATTATTATTATTATTGAGTGAGAGAGCAGTGCATGCCATCAAAGTGACACTGGGGTAAAATATACGAAGCCCAGGATAACCATCATGACTACCCATCTGAAAAGGGCACACCATCATTAATATTATTATCATTATTATCATTATTGTCTCACACAGGAGTAAACCATGATCGTCGACGTAGTTCTACCAAAATGAGTCTCTTCCATTGTACTCCAGTCGGGTTGACCTTTTGCGATCGCCTCATATGTGGGCGACTTGGGTGTGTCTTTTCTAAGTTCTGATTTCAAATGCCACCGGGGTTGACTTTGCCCTTTATCTTTCTGGGGTCGGTAAAATAAGCACCAGTTGAGCACTGGGGTCGATGTAATCGACTTATTCCTTCTCGGAACTTACTGGCCTTCTGCCCATGTTATTACTATAATTGAGTGAGAGAGCAGTGCATGCCATCAAAGTGACACTGAGGTAGAAATATACGAAGCACATGACTACCCGTCTGATAAGAGTACATCAGAAAGTTCGCAATCTTTATATATAAAAGAGAGGTTGTGTGCTGTCTGTCTCCTACGATTTAGATTCCTAACTACTCCCACATTTTGCGGTGCAGTTTAACCAAAACCGGGTATCTTATAGTCGTGATTCATATCGAGCTCTTCTGGGTATTAGCGCGCGTCTACGATGAGTCTACGATTTTTTAAATAATTTACCATCAATTTTTCCCATTTTTAATGCATTTTTGGCATATATAAAGGGAAGTAACTCTCTAAAAATTTATTATTAAATCCCACAACGTAAAAAGCTACAGTAACACCCCCCCCCTTTGTGGTTAGCCATATTGAGATGGCTATTATACTTTACATCTCTAAAAGTGCTTATATAGTCATTTCCCTTACAAACCCGAGCAACGCCGGGCGATACTGCTAGTTAAAAATAAAGGTAAGAGGCTTAGTACCTCATTTCGTTTTTGTTATTGAACATTGTGAACACTGTATGAGGTTTGTTGCCTCGTGAATGAATTATAAAAGATCAATGTTCTCGGGTAAACAGCGATTGACGGGCGTCGATTGTTGCCCTCCTTAATCATCATTTTCATTTTTCATTTGATATAACATTATGTCTATGTCCAGCCCGCAGCTTCTTTTTCTCTGTAAGGCCTTTGTGGCCAATATAATGAATAATGAATAATGAATAAAGAGTACATCAGGCTCATGCATCACAACCATAAGTGCGGGACTTGGCGATCTAATGTGGGAATCACTCCGTCGGTTACGACGACGAGGGTTCCGGTTGATCCGAATCAACGGAACAGCCTGCTCGTGAAATTAACGTGTAAGTGGCTGAGCACTCCACAGACACGTGTACCCTTAACGTAGTTCTCGGGGATATTCAGCGTGACACAGAGAGTGACAAGGCTGGCCCTTTGAAATACAGGTACAACAGAAACAGGAAGTAAGAGTGAGAGAAAGTTGTGGTGAAAGAGTACAGCAGGGATTGCCACCACCCCCTGCCGGAGCCTCGTGGAGCTTTAGGTGTTTTCGCTCAATAAACACTGACAACGCCCGGTCTGGGAATCGAAACCGCGATCCTATGACCGCGAGTCCGCTGCCCTAACCACTGGGCCATTGCGCCTCAACTGGCAATCTAATATCAAGATAAACAGCGCATGACCTTGCCGATGGGGGTCTAGTTAAAATTTTCCACAGGTTAAGTAGCCCATCTCGTTCAAAAGGTTCTTGAATAAGCTTTATTTAAAGTTGATGAACGAAACACCTATGTTTCCAGAGGTGAATTATTCAAACCCCACAAAATTCTTCTGAATACATGGCTATGAGGCTGTCATTATGCATCGTCTAAAGTCGGCGGTTTTCCCTTGAGTAAACATCAGTGTTGAGAGAGGAGATTTGCAAGCTCAATATTTAAAAAGAAAACTAACAAAATATCAAAAGAAAAAGACTACACTCAGTAACGAACCGTGCATTTATAAAGTTTCCAGGAGGAAACAAATACAAAATTTTCTGCTTTTAGATACCACACAGCTGAAGCATTGTAATAAGGCGAAAACCTCAATTGAAGCTGACAGAATACTTTTAGTTGTAGTTAAAGTTTAAATTTGAAATATATGCAAACGATTGTTTAGTTGGCTCCAAGGAAATGTATCTCAGACTAGAAAAACATCGATTGGTATTTTAAATGCGTAATTACTTGTCGTTATTTTCAAAGACATATAAATATGTCGGTCACATAAGAATAAACAATAGCAAAAACATAGTCATTGCTCTTGTTTAACTCTAAGTTAAATCTGATCGCGCAAATCTTTGATCAAAGGTGTTCGAGCTACGACTATGCCATATTTTCTAAATCTAGGGATACACTGTGCAACGTGACATTCTTTTTCCAAGACAGTAGAGTGTACTTTAAGGAAGATTTGGCTGTTATTTCTAGCGTGGAGTCTCCTTTGATGGCTCGTTACTCTTCACGTATTAGACGTATGCATGCATGTATGTATGTTATATATATATATATATATATATTATATATGTATGTATGTATATATATATATACAGTGTATATATATATGTATATATGTGTGTGTGTGTGTGTATATGTTTGCGTATATATATATATGTGTGTATATATACGTGTGTGTGTATGTAACTTAATAATACTAAAACTAGTTGTGGTTGTCTGTATCCGAAATATATCAGATATAGTATATTTTATCGTAATTTGTTTTTGCATATTTATTGTCATACTTACCTTCGGCATTGTAGTACAAATTTTCTGTGACTTTTGGACCTCTGTTTATTAATGAGAACGAGTAAGCACAATTTTTGTTTGTTATTTCTTGACGTTAACACACATGCACACATAAAGAATACACGTACATATAATGAATGTCATGGCATGTTAATCAACACAAACACACGCCCGCTATCTGTGACATATACACACACATAGACTTTGCGCTCTCTAAGAAAAGAAAACGTCGAGCTATATTTTAATCCAAGTGGAGCTGGTAGGTACCATGTCACTTCACAAATGATGTGTATAATGATGAGAGTTTAGTTAGAATACTAAATTCATAGATACAAGCGCACTGATAGTCTTCTTCGTGGAGTATACGTATCACGTTGATTTCAATCGAGCCACCATCTTCCACAAAAGAGTATGTTTATTTCGTAAACAGCAGCATTAAATTGACAATGTTTTAATTTGGATACTGTTTTCTTTTGATTTTTAAATCCCACCAATATTCTTTTGATCCAGCAGTCCCAATAAATATAAGTTCATTAGTTTGGGTTTTGCATAATCTACATCAGTTTTTCAAATGATATTTTTTATGTCTTTTATGTTAAAACTTCTTCATCGCATGACTGTAAGCTTCAGTCAGTAATTCCATGACAGATTTTTAGCTTGGTTTGTTCCTTCTTATCGTCTTCAGGATTCATGTACTCCTACTCAATGAACTGGTCTCTGTCTATTATTATTATTATTATTATTATTATTATTATTATTATTATTATTGTAATTGTTATTGTTATTATTATTATTATTATTATTATTATTATTATATTATTATTGTTATTGTTTATTATTATTATTATTATTATTATTATATTATTATTATTATTATTGTTATTATTATTATTATTATTATTATTATTATTGTTATTGTTATATTATTATTATTGTTATTGTTATTGTTATTATTATTATTATTAATTATTATTATTATTGTTGTTGTTATTATTATTATTATTGTTATCATTATTATTATTATTATTATTGTTATTGTTATTATTATTATTATTATTATTATTATTATTATTATTATTATTATTATTATTATTATTGTTATTATTATTATTATTATTTTGCTGTTGTTCAATTTTCCAGTTTCTCGGAGGGATGTGAGTGTCACTTTCTGTTTCATGTTTCTTTTCAAATTATCCTAATGATCATTACATTTTCATGTTCGCAAAGTTGAACAAGATAGATGCTTAGATATTTTTTCTCAGCTACACTGGCAGGCGTTGCTTTAGCGTAAAGCAGAAAGATTTAACAGAAACAAAGGAAAAAACAAAAAAGAAAAATATATTGAAAAAACAAAAATCCAGAAGAAAATCTCAAAGATTGTGAAATTAAACTACAGAGAAAGCACACGAAGTAAGGCTAATCGCTAGAGATAGATATACAGTTCTAATTACCGAAAGTAACGCAGAAAATTTCATTAGCTCCAAGGTTATTAGGATGTAAATTATAAATGAGCAAGCTTTAACTAAAATTTGTTATGTTAATTGCAGTTATTCTTAAAACAAAACCACAACGCTAACAGCTCTTCAACGATCGTTCGCAAATTGAATTCAGTGTTATATACATACATATATGTGTGCATGATGTACGCATGAACGGGTGTATATGCATGTAATTCTTTGATATATTTAAGTACTTCACACGATTTACGTTGGTCACAAACAAAATGACAAGGCATTTCTTTTTTTCTTTCTTTTTTTTTTAGTCAGGACAGTTCCAGAGGTTCGCGAATGTGTAATTGAGTTAATGAGAGTATAATTGTAGATGCATCTGTGGGTATAAATGGATTCAAGCAATTCGTCACGTTCTATATAAGCGCGTGTAATCACGCTTTATATAAATGTGTGTGTCATGTACTTGATTTGGATCGTGTGCATATCTTCACCTTGGGTGACTCAAATGCAGAATCTTGAAAAGCTTAACAAATTTTTGCTGCACCACTTGCTGAATAGATCAGGATGATGCAAATATATTTTGTTTTCTTCTTTTCATTTTAGAAAACCCTAGCATTTCCAAGCTTTTATATAAATTTTGTGTCATATGCCTTAATGCAGCTATAATAATTCCTATAAACAAGAATCTCTAGTAAGGAATATGAGCTGTGAATTCCGCCTGTATTTTATTATAGCTATTCTATTCTCCCTCAATTTTAGACCAATCGTTCGCATCTGCTACGTCAGTGCATTATTTTATTCCATGGCCCTTAGTAATATATCAGGCCTATTATGTGTTGTGCCACATTGTTGTTTTTATAGGAATTTTACACCTGTATTAATTATTTTAAAGGCATTATAAAGATCATACTTTTAACCTGTACAAATGCTGACATGCGTTCAAATGCGCCTACTGTTTGCCAACACCTGTACACGACTACTTGGTCTGCTATAAAAATGAAAACCAAATATAGCTAAAGTCACATCCAGCTCTTGAAATGTACAAGGATACCTTAGAGTATGTATCTCAGTGGTACAATATACCTTCCGGTTCTAGTGTATGACTAAATTTATTTACATATGTCGCACTTTATTTTAATTATTTGAATTACTCTTATGGTAAAGGACCTACTTTCTAACAAAGAAACAACGGATTGTCTCTGGACACTGGGGACCAAAATAGTTAAGTATTTTATGTTCAACTCCAGAAAGGTTTTGCATAGTTATATAATTCTGCTTATAGATTCTATTTGTAAAGTGCGTGCTTACTGATGGCTTCCTTTGGCGGAAATGCCAAGTTTTTCGGAAATTTCCACTTAAACATTGACTAACATATTCAAATGCAACAATAAGTTATACATACATATACATAGGCGCAGGAGTGGCTGTGTGGTAAGTAGTTTGCTTACCAACCATATCGTTCCGGATTCGTTCCCACTGCGTGGCACCTTGGGCAAGTGTCTTCTACTATAGCCTCAGGCCGACCAAAGCCTTGTGAGTAGATTTGGTTGACGGTAACTGAAAGAAGCCCGACGTATATATATATATATATACATACGTACATACATGTATATATATATATATATATATATATATATATATATATATATTATATATATATATATATATAAATATATATATGTGTGTGTGTGTGAATATGTTTATGTGTCTGCGTTTGTCCCCCCTCAACATCACTTGACAACCTATGGTGGTGTGCTTACGTCCCCGTAACTTAGCAGTTCGGCAAAAGAGACCGATAGAATAAGAACTTGCTTCCAAAGAATAAATCCCGGGGTCGATTTGCTCGACTATAAGGCGGTGCTCCAGCATGGCCGCAGTCAAATGACTGAAACGAGTAAAAGAGTAAAAGAGAGTATATATATATATATATATATATATATATATATGCATATATACATACAAGTGTACATACGTATATATAGTTAGAGCTGCTTTGCTTCTCCCTCACAAAATTGCAGGTCTTGTACCTAAATTGAAAATAATTATTAGGGATGGAAATGAGGGCAGTAAATGGCATAATCAGTTGTAGATCAGGTTAAATACCTTACATAATTTAATTACGCTTTTTAAATTCTGAGTTCAAAGTCCACTTTGCTTTTTCAATATTCTGGCGTTGAGGCCCATAGGTCTTAATGCCTATAAAGTTAGTCTCATCCTACTATCCATGCCGCTTAAGGGACGGAGAGTGCAAGGTTCTCTACTGAATGGGATTTCTCTCCGTTGCAGGATAAACTCCATCCGTTCCAGAAACCTACAGAGGCCATTTCAATCTATGATAGAGGACGCCGGGTCTAGTTGTTACATTTTTTTTTTGCCTTGGCTTCCACATAAATGAACACAGCTGAAGTGTCTTTTCAGATTTAATTAGCAAAACATCTCTATTGTTATCACCAGCAAAAGACAGAAATTAACATTAATTAGACAGGTTCTAATTAATGAGCTGGTGTCAGCTGTAACAATTTTCCCCGAGTGCGGGGCACGTGGTGACACTTACTGAGGTAATTTGTTACAACTGACGGTAACTCGGAATTATGTTAATAAACAAGTTTAAAATGAATACGTCTCCTGTTTCTTGCATCTAGGAAGTATTATTTTAATTAATTAACTTTGCTTTGAACCACCTCATATCCTAACCGTGATACTGGGAGTTCTCATCAGCCAATTTCCTCATTGTTACATGTGCCATCTAGTCGGAATCGTCCTCCATTAACTTCACACCACACAGATCACACAGAAAGTCCTGTCGTCCATCGGTACAGTCAGTATGTGCCCAGTCTTTACAGATCATGCATTGCACCCATTCTTCACCTGTAAGGGGGTTGGAATATCAATCTGAGCAGACAAGGTATTTCCAATCGGCGTCTTGCTTGCTGCGAGGTTGCCTTCCTTTGCCTTTACCTGTTTTAGTTGACTTTCCCCTCCCCTTTATTGCCTTTTCTGTACCAATTGCCTTCTTTGGTTTGGATTTCCGTTCGTCTATTTCATCAACTATACGCTGCTTTACGGCAACATCCCATAATGATTTCTTTTCATCCACAACTTTTCTGGTGGCTCTTTCTATAACATCGGGGTGAGTATCCCCCTTGTAGTCTTCCTTGTGTAATTTCTAGGCAGAGTATGTTAAACTGAAATAGAAGGGTAAGTTGATACACTGTAACAACTAGCCCTGACCATGGATTTCTGGGGATTACCTCTTACATAGCACTAACAATGCATGGCATCCAGGACACATCTTCATGTATTGAAGGCAACTTCCAACATTTCCTAATGAGCCACAAACTACTTCAGTAACACTACTTATGTTTTAGTAATTAAGGAAATAACTTTGTGGCATAATTTCACTTTGGGACTAAAAAATCGTTTTTTTAGCCATACCTTTTCCGGTGACAGCCCGCCAGAGCAATACACATGCGCAGTCATGAAGCTATGGAGTTGGCCTTCGCGAGGTAGAGACCCGAATGCCACCTATTTCTTGAAGCTGGAAACAATGGGCTTGTAACAACTTACCCGTGTAACAACTTGACCCGGTCTCCCCACTCGATCCCGCTTCCGTGCTTTTGTGAAAGCTAAATATAACGTATTTTGTTTTATTGTAATTACTACAACTGTTTACAATACTGGAAATATTTATCTAAGTTTTCTGTTCGTCAGATGGAGAAAATTGTCTTAGGTTATGCGGGAATCTTTTCTCATCATCAGCACGGTAGCCATGTTCGGATTAATTTTTCTACCCATAAACAAGAAACGAATGACATTTAAAATTATCTCTTCGACTAAATGGTAACGATATAACAATTAAGCCCTCCCTTCCTTTCCTGATATAATAACAAGAATGTAAGCAGAATAAATCTAATTTTGGTTTCAGAAAACAAATCATTTAACAAGTGAAGCAGAGCTTGAAGCAAACTTTGTTCAACAGTATAACTGATAACAAAATCAATTATCAATATCTCTGACTTTAGCAAAGACCAAACTTTCGATACAAGAAAAGAGTATTTCTGCTTAATTGAATCCAGTACTCGAATTACATTAATTTTAATGAGTCCCAGAATGTAAATGATATAATCGATCTCAGTGAGATTCGAACTTAGACGTAATTAATAATAAAACTTAATAAGGATTCATGACTCTGATAAAAGGTACACAATAGGGGTACAGTTGATGTAAACCACTCCAATATTTGATTGATTCATTATTTTATTGCCTGCGGTGTGTCTTCTCTAGTTCACGAAACTTGCAGCAGTCAAATAGTCCAGTATGTCTGCTTAACTGTAAAACGTAGTTTTTTTCTTTTTGGTTTTATTCCAAAGTCGTCCTTAACTTGTGTCGGAAGACTCGCGGTCGAAGAATCGCGAGTTCGAATCTCAGACCGGACGATGTGTATGTTTATGAGCGAAACACCTAAGCTCCACGCGGCTCCGGCAGAAGGTAATGGCGAAACTTCTGCTGACACTTCCGCCACAACTTTCTCTCATTCTTTCCTCCTGCATCCTGCAGCCCACCTGCGATGGACCGGCGTCCCGTCCAGGTGGGGAACCTATACGCCAAGGAAACCGGGAAACCGGCCCTTATGAGCCAGGCATGGCTCGAGAAGGAACAAACAACAAGAAGAGTTGCTAATCATGACCACCCCACATTTTTATTCCTAGCTATATTGTACCCGTGATATAACCTTGTACTTTTCAACAGTAGGATGTGATTTTAGCCATATTTGGTTTCAGCTTTTCTAGCAGACTGAGTAGTCATGTACAGGTGTGGGCGAACAGTAAAACGCATTTGAACATATATCAGCATTTGTACGGGTTAAAAATTATGATCGTTATAATTTAATATAAACTATCCAGAGATAATTTATATTAAATTACTATTTTCGCATTACAGTTTTAGCTATTTCATAATATTCATATGGGATTTTTAGAGATTTCATCAGTGGCCATTTTGAAATACGATTTCAGATCCTTTCTGACATAGAGGCTCCATGTTTGACAATATTCATTGGTACTGCCGACACTTATGGACTTAAATTCTAACAACTGAAAAAACGAGAAATTCTTTAATTCTTGAAGGTCATGCTAATTCCAATAGGTCATGCTATATTCCAACCGCTTTTACCACTTTTGCATCAATGTGTTCATAGTGAACTGGAGACAGACGTAGCTTCACCCTGTGTCGTACTTAGCGGGAAAATATAGATGTAGTCCAGGTGAAGGCTACAAGTGCATATTCTTTTCTATCACAAACTGCATTATGTTACAGTTAGCAATGCTGGAATGATGATGGTACTAATGGTGAGTGTGCGCACAAGAGAGAGAGAGAGAAAGAAAGAGAAAGAGAGAGCGAAACAGAGAGACAAAGATAGAATGAGTGTGTTAAGTTAATAAAAGAGGGAAGATGAGTTAATCTCTGGAAAGAGTAAAAGAAAGAAAGAAGGTAAAGAAATATAAGAAAGGAAAGTAGATCGATTAATAGACAGATATTTGGAAAGATAGAGATAGAGAGTGACATTGATTGTCAAAGAAATATAGAAATTCACTCACACATACATATATACGCACGCATACAGATTCATAAAAACCTAAAATCCAGACAGCATATATGGATAAATTGTAAAGATGTTTACATGCCTAAGTACATTAAATGAAAACAGACTCACTCTCGATGTGTATATGTACACTTTTTCTCCATTCTTCTCCTCTTTCTCTCATTCTCTATCACTTTCCGTTTCATTCTCTGCAGAAAGAAGCAAAGAACGAGGTCTTTCTACACGGTGAGCTTAAATGTATGCTAATAAATAAACGTGTGCTTTCACATATTTTTTAATCTTTTAGCCAGGAGTGAGGGCATTTGTACGACTCGTTATAGATTCTGTGAAACTAGAGGAAGGAATGTATCCTCAAACCAGAAGATTGGCTTGCTTGCTTGCTTGCAAGAGAGTGGGCTTTCCTACAGGCACCGGAAGTAGCACGAGAAGGTGCTAAGCAGGCTGAGATACACTTGCTACCAAGTAGGTCGTAGCGGGGTTGGAAGTAAGGGCGCAAACGGCCGGAAAAGGTACAGCAAAGCACCTGATACATGGCTTTTATAGTTCATCCACCGATCGCTTTGGACTGGTTCTTTTTATCGATCCCAACGGGTCGATAAAATTTGTACCAACTGAGTACTGAGGTCCATGTCATCGTCTGCCCCCAAAATGTCAGACCTTGTACCTTTAGTAGAAAAGATATATATATATAATATATATATATATATATATATATGTGTGTGTGTGTGTGTGGTGTGTGTGTGTGTGTGTGTGTGTGCGTGCATATGATTGTACATACATACGTGCATACATACGGCGAGCTGGCAGAATCGTTAGCACGCTGGGCGAAATGCTTAGCGCTATTTCGTCTGCCGTTACGTTCTGAGATCAGATTCCGCCGAGGTCGACTTTGCCTTTCATCCATTCAGGGTCGATAAATTAAGTACTAGTTACGCACTGGGGGTCGATATAATCGACTTAATCCGTTTGTCTGTCCTTGTTTGTCCTCTCTGTGTTTAGCCCCTTGTGGGAAATAAAGAAATAGGTATTTCGTTTGCCGCCACGTTCTGAGTTCAAATTCCGCCGAGGTCGATTTTGCTTTTCATCCTTTCGGAATCGATAAATTAAGTACCAGTTACACACTGGGGATCGATATAATCGACTTAATCCGTTTGTCTGTCCTTGTTTGTCCTCTCTGTGTTTAGCCCCTTTGTGGATAGTAAAGAAATAGATACGTGCGTACATACATACACACAGCTGGTGGCGGGATGCATTGAAAAATCTAGGGAATGATTTTTTTAATATTATATTCGACCGCAATGACGTTTCAGGGGACTCGAGGCACATAAAAAATATAAGCTAAGCAATTTCATGATGTTAAAAATCACTTATGTCGACCTTCGAAACACCTATCACAAAAAAAAACGAAAATACATTTGACTACATTCAAAAATCTCACCATGTCATCTATATTGATTTTGAAATGAATATAAAATTCAAAGAAATAATAATAATAATAATTCGGCAATAAAAAACATTGAAATTCAAGGTTGCTTTCAGCCATAGCATAGGTTTTAAAGCATATCTTTGGATATCGAAAGTGACATTTAGGAAATCAAACATTTGCTTCATTGAACATAAAATGGATTTTGAAAGTATATATCCACGGCGCATCTTCTCACACCGTTAACCGTTTCTCAGATCAACTTTAAATAACTGATTCGCTACTTTTATCAAGAGAAGAAACTGGGATGGATGGGAATTGAGCTTTTTAGATTTTGTCTTTTTTTTTTTAATATTCTGCCATTACTTTTTTTTTTTGCTTTGCTTTAAAAGAATTTGTATTTCTATATTTGCTTTTCTGAATATTTCGATATATTTTGTTTCTTTTCTTCAAAAAAATATTTTCTAGGATTGTATAAATTCTCACGCACTCTCTCTCTCACTCTCTCTCTCTCTCTTTCTCTCTCATACACACACACACGCATACACACACATATGTATACATACATATATATATATATATATATATATATATATATATACATTTGTGCATCTGTGCGTACACACACATATATACATGCATACACACACACACGCACATTCGCATAGATACAGGTATATTGCATATGTATGCCTCAATAGACATACTTGTGTATATATATATATATATATATGCATGCATGCATATATATACAAATAAGCGCACCCTTCTTTATAGATACATGTATACACAATCACACTGACACATGCGTATAAATACTACCCCATATATATATACATACATGTATGTATGTATACACACACACACACACACACACACACACATACATATATATATATATATATATATATATATATCGATTAAGACGTGCTCCTGGGTTCAGTTTGTTTTTCCTTCTGTATACCTTCAACATGTCGCAACGCCCAGCAACACCCATATTTACGTATATAATTCTATCCTTCCACATTCTCCTCCATATATCCATCCACACGCTACCTAGATGCCACAGACAAAAAAAAAAAAAAAAAAAAGCGTATCGATTCCATTAAAAGCATTCTCTATTAGGGACATACTAGTCCTTCATCTGCAAGAAAATAAACACTGCGCTTATCACGGAAGTATTATCGGGTTATCACCAAAAACGCAAATACACCGGTTGAAAACGGTGTCAGGCGAAACTCAGTCTCCTAGTCAATACGAATACTACAATAAATTTGACTATTATTTGCTTTGACCCCCATTCCTCCACCCCGAATTTAACACCCACACACCCACACACAAATGCCTTAGAACGGAATTACTTAAACAAAGTATTATGCGTGTGTATATACATTCATATATATATATATATATATATATGTGTGTGTGTGTGTGTGTGTGTGTGTGTGTGTGGAGGCGCAATGGCCCAGTGGTTAGGGCAGCGGACTCGCGGTCGTAGGATCGCGGTTTCGATTCCTAGACCGGGCGTTGTGAGTGTTTATTGAGCGAAAACTCCTAAAAAGCTCCACGAAGCTCCGGCAGGGGGTGGTGATCCCTGCTGTACTCTTTCACCATACTTTCTCTCACTCTTTCTTCTGTTGGCCTGCTCGCTTAGCCAGCGGGTTGGCGTCATTCAAAGGCATTGTGACCAGCGATGTGTAACAACATCTGATGGTCCGGTCGGTCACGTGATCACGTGATATATATATATATGTAGAAGGTTGAAAAAGAACACACGAGTTGATATATATGGAAAAAATGTCAAGATAGAAAATGCTAAAATAATTTTATAAATAACATTTCAGTACCGGTTTCTGTCATTGAGACTTTTACAACTGTAAGTATGGAAAACAATTAAATTTGGAAAAATTAAAAGAAAAGTTTAAAAAAAACTTTTCCGTTAATTTTTCCGTCGCCGGCGGAACTGCCATTTTGGTACATCGGCGGCGGCGGCGTTCGCGCCGTTGTCGCCGATGTCCCGCCCCGACTTATTCGAAGAGATCGAGACAAAAAGGACCACTTGCCGTTCGGAGTGACTGCTTTGTAGAGCAGCTACCACACTGCTATCTATTGAGTCTCTTCTCGCAAACGACAAGATATATATATATATATATCGAGCTGGCAGAGACGTCAGCACGCCGGGCGAAGTACTTCGCGGTATTTCGCCCGTTGCTACGTTCTGAGTTCGAATTCCGCCGAGGTCGACTTTGCCTTTCATCCTTTCGGGGTTGATAAATTAAGTACCAGTTACGCACTGGGGTCGATGTAATCGACTTAATCCGTTTGTCTGTCCTCGTTTGTCCCCTCTATGTTTAACCCCTTGTGGGTAATAAAGAAACATATATATATATTTGTGTGTGTGTGTGTAAGCGCAGTTGTGACTGTGTGGTAAGTGACTTGCTCACCAGCCGCATGGTTCCGGGTTCAGTCCCACTGCGTGGCACCTTGGGCAGGTGACTTCTACTATAGCCTTGGGCCGACCAAAGCCTTGTGAGCGGATTTGGTAGACGGAAACTGAAAGAAGCCCGTCGTATATATATGTGCGCGTGTGTGTGTCTGTGTGTATGTTTGTGTGTCTGTGCTTGTCCCCCCAGCATCGCTTGACAACATCGCTTGGTGTGTTTACGTCCCCGTAATATAACGGTTCGGCAAAAGAAACCGATAGAATAAGTACTAAACTTACAAAGAATATTGGACAGACGCATATTGGACAGACACGTATGACCTTGAGACGGAAAATGGCTCTACATAAAGAGCAAATCCGTCTCCCGCAATACAGGTAAATTCCTTTCAGTAAACATATAGAAAAATATGCAGATAACATCAAACCAAATTTCACAGTCTTCCCCTTCTACCAGGGCAAAGACACAATTTCTCCACAAAAGCTTTTAAATAAAGAAATAAGTTTGCTCGACTAAAGGCGGTGCTCCAACAGGGCCACAGTCAAATGACTGAAACAAGTAAAAGAGGAAAGAGCATGTATGTATGTATGCATGCATGTATGTATATATATATATATATATATATATATATATTTATTTATTTATTTCCACATATTTCAACGAGACTTTTTTTACATTTGTGTTCGATTATTCTTTTTTTTACGTGAAAGATGGTAAGTAAACATGTTGAGTGGATTCATAGAATGATGAATTTATTTCTTGTAATGTTCGTTTAGTTTTGCTGAAAATTTGATTGAAAAAATACGAGGATTTATTTATTTATTCATTTATTCATTTTCGTACTTATTTATTTATTTTTTTGTATTTATTTGTTTTATCTATTTATTTATTTGTCTGAGGGGATTCGAGATTAAAATTGAGTTAGCAAAGTGAGTTTTCGCGAAAAGCGATTTCTTTTGCTTTAACATCAAAGGGATTTATTTTTTTATTTTCTTATCTTCCAAAATAACACCTATAATTTAATTAACACACTGGAAACATACGAAGTGGGATAAATAAGTGATTCTTCTTGTTCGTTGTGTTTGTTCATCAGAAGAAAGAAGACTTTTCTCTTATATACATTCCAGCTACGTGTCTGACGATTGGGGAGATCTGTAACAAAATAAAATAATCTTTAGTAGGCTATGGAATTACTTACCTGCTTTAGATAGACGGAGAATTAGGATCTTTTCGGTTCGAACGGCAGTTTTTAACATAATTTCTAGGTAACTAAAAAATTTTAAACTTCGTATACTGGTAGAATGTGTTTATAAAACATCATTTTCTCTTGGCTTTATTGAGAAAATTCTATAGCTTGTAAGATATTTGTTGATTTTTTTTCTTCAATTTTAGCAATTTCAATCAATCAATGACCGTCTATTGAGGTGAAAACATTCTGTGCCGTATGAATATGTCCCTCGTTTAAGAAACAGATTGGGTTTATTTACATTTGTGAAGAAAAAAAGATACCCTTCCCCCCACCCCTAACCCTAACCCTAACTAACCCTAACCCGAAAACAGATTGAAATGCAATAGATCGATACTAGGGTCATAATTATGGGTGACAATTTCATATGGCACCGCTAGAAAAAACTGCCGTTCAAACCGAAAAGATCCGAGAATTATTTACCTACCTTAGCATAATTTCAGTAAGGTTCTACTTTTCGATCAGGGTTGACCTAAATCCAACGGCTACATCACCACCCACACCCCAACCATCACCGACAAAAATGATAATAATAATAGGAAGGACATAACTTCGACATAGTAATAAACGGAAGGAAATGTAGTAATTGAAAAATAGAATAATGTGTTAATATTACGCAATATAAATCATAGTACAAATCATTAACACATGACAAAATGTTGAATAACCGCAGGAAAATACTTTGGATCTTTTCTGTTTGAACGGCAGTTTTTAACATAATTTCTAGGTAACTAAAAACATTTTAACTTCGTATACTGGTAGAATGTCTGTAAAAACATCTTTTTCTCTTGGCTTTATTGAGAAAATTCTATAGTTTGCAAGATATTTGTTGTTTTTTTTTTTCTTCAATTTCTGCAATTTCAACCAATCACTGACACTATTGAGGTAAAAAAATGTGCCGTATGAATATGTCCCTCGTTTAAGAAACAGATTGGGTTTATTTACATTTGTGAAGAAAAAAAGATACCCTTCCCCCCACCCCTAACCTTAACCCTAACCCTAACCCTAACTAACCCTAAAACAGATTGAAATGCAATAGATCGATACTAGGGTCATGATTATGGGTGACAATTTCATATGACACCGCTAGAAAAAAAACTGCTGTTCAAACCGAAGAGATCCAATACTTTTAACAAAGGATAAAATATATCATAGACATGATATGTGGAGGTGCAATGGCCCAGTGGTTAGGGCAGCGGACTCTCGGTCGGAGGATCGCGGTTTCGATTCCCAGACCGGGCGTTGTGTGTGTTTATTGAGCGAAAATACCTAAAGCTCCACGAGGCTCCGGCAGTGGGTGGTGGCGCCCCTTGTACTCTTTCGCCCCAACTTTCTCTCACTCTTTCTTCCTCTTTCTTCCTGTTTCTTGAGTAACGCTGCGATGGACTGGCCTTCACGTCCAGCTGGAGGGAACACATACGCCCATGAACCTGGCTAGGCTTGAAAAGGGCGCATAAATATAAAAGACATAATATAGTACCTATAACACATAACAGTACGCAATACTGCATAATGTAGAATAATATATCATTACAGTATTTGATATATGATTTTTACTTAAACGAGACACTGCAATGGATAGATGGTTCTTCGTCAATCGACGATGAGAATTGGTTTCGATCTAGAGAATGACGTGCTCCTGAATTAACGTGTACCCTCTAACGTAATTCCCAAATAAAAATCAGTGTAACACGATGTGTCAACAGGTTATACTTTTAAATGAGAAACACTCGATCTACCCTACAAGCTTTAAGGTAGCTTACGTTTACCAATTTTCGTTGACAATTTCTGGGTAGATTCGAGACTATAGAAAATAACATTTGCCCCAAATGCATCGCAATGGGATCGAAAGCCTAGTTCTTATTCTATCGGTTTCTTTTGCCGAACCGCTAAGTTACGGGGACGTAAACACACCAGCATCGTTGTCAAGTGATGTTGGGCGACAAACACAGACACACAAACACACACTCACATATGTATATATATATATATATATATATTATATAATATACATATATATATATATTATATATATATATATATAATTATATATATATATATATATATAAATATAATATATATATATATATATATATATATATATATATATGTACTATATACGACGGGCTTCTTTCAGTTTCCGTCTACCAAATTCACTGACAAGGCTTTGGTCGGCCCGAGGCTATAGTAGAAGACACTTGCCCAAGGTGCCACACAGTGGGACTGAACCCGGGACTATGTGGTCGGTAAGCAAGCTACTTACCACACAGCCACTCCTACGCATTTCATTGTTTAAAGTCATAACAATGATAATTGTTTCAAATTTTGGTGGAGGGCTAGTTGATTGCATCGACCCTAGCTCTCAACTGGTACTTATTTTACCGTCCTCGAAAAGACGACTTTGCCTTTGCCAAGGTCGACTTTGCCTTTCATCCATCTGGGTTCTATAAATTAAGTACCAGTTGCGTACTGGGATCGATCTAATCCACTGCCCCACCATCATCCGCCAAAATTTAGGGCCTTGTGCCTAGAGTAGAAAAGATTCTTGATATAAAATAATATGCCATCAGTTTTCTTCCATAGAATCAGGTGGAGCTCTGTCTATAATTTCGGTTTGCTATATTATGAAAGGCGGCGAGCTGGCAGAAACGTTAGCACGCCGGGTGAAATGCGTAGCCGTATTTCGTCTGCCGCTACGTTCTGAGTTCAAATTCCGCCGAGGTCGACTTTGCTTTTCGTCCTTTCGGGGTCGATAAATTAAGTACCAGTTACGCACTGGGATCGATGTAATCGACTTAATCCGTTTGTCTGTCCTTGTTTGTCCTCTCTGTGTTTAGCCCCTTGTGGGTAGTAAAGAAATACATATTATTATTCTTCAGTTTTAGAAAAGTACTATTTATTTTCACTACTAAAGCCTTAAATGACTTCAAAGAAATCAGAGGCAAAACCAAGACAAGAATTACGTTTATGATCATTATAACTATTAATAAAATATCCATTATTTTCTTCATAATTAGTTACTTATTCATCAAAGTTCCTGCCATAATCTTCATAATCATGAGTAGTACCACCACCCCTACCGCCACCGCTAACCGCTACAACCATTACCCTCTATCAAATCAACCATCACCATCATCACCTTCACCCTCTTCGCCATCGTAGCCACCATCCTCATGATGTGGCTTCAATGTCTTGAATATAAACATCATCATTGAACTTTGGCTTTTGTACTGTGAATGGCTACCAACGAAGACAAAGGAACGAAATTCGTTTTCAGCCTATAAAATAATCTACAGCAAACCTAGCGGAAAATTTGTTCCTGCTTGGAACAGTCAGTGTATTTAAGCACTTCGGTTATAAACCAGAAAATATGGTCTGTTATCCAGGCGCCAACACTTCAATGAAAGACTTGAATTTGTGACAGTTGGATGGGCAGAATTGTTAGCGCGTTGAAAAAAATGCTTTAGAATATATGTTCCTGCCGTTTACACTCTGATTTCAAATTTCATTGCGGTCAGCATGCATTTCATTGTTTTGTAGTCGAGAAAATAAAGTATCATTCTGACACTGAGGTCGATATAATCGACTAAATCTCCCACATTTCAGACTTTGTGCCTTTTTAGAAAACAATTCTAAAAACCAGTAAAGAGGTTTAATAGGAATAAACTGAATAGCATGAACGAATCATTTATTGTGGCCAGATATTATAAATGAACGGTCATGGCAAAAAATGTCACTGCAGTTACATAAAAACGACAAAAACACTAACAAAAGGAAGGAAGGTACAGTGGATAATAAGTACACACGACCTGTACCATCTGAGGTGAAACAAAAACAGATATTATATTCATTACAGTAATCCTTCGCCATATCGCCGTTCACCTATCACGCACACAGTACATCGCGTATTTTTCTGGCTAATATATGTAAATTTATATCGCGGACTCCTCAGTACATCGCGGGTTTCTGCGGCCGATAGGTATTTATATATTTTTAGATTTTAATTATTTCTATGGTATACTATGCATTTTCACGCCTAAAAATTAATAAATTAATAAATATTTATAGAGTACAGTACTGCACTGCATAATACATTAATTAAAATATATTAAAAGAAAATACGTAGTGTACTATAGATGGGTAAACAAAGAATCGCGCATACTGTAATAGAAAGCGAAACCAGGGAGGCGAGTGTGTGGGGTTGTTTTGCATTTATAATAGAATAAATATATACAAATTATAAAAATGATAAAAAATATATACAGTACAGTACTGTTTCTACTTCGCGGATTTTCACCTATCGCGGAAGGTTTTGGAACGTAACACCCGCGATAGTTGAAGGAATACTGTATTACCATCACCATTATCAAAATATTCATAATTTTCTTCATGTTTAGGCATTTATTCATAATTGCTGTTCTGGTAGTCATTGTTAAAGCAATCATATTTTCTACTATAGGCACAGGAGCTGAAAATTGGGTGGTAGAGTCTTGTAGTTTATATTGACTCCAGTATTTTACTGGTACTAGTTTCATCAACCCCCAAAAGAATGAAAGGTAAAATCGACCTCGGTGGAATTTCAACTCACAACGTAAAAACGAACGAAATACCTATTTTTTTACTACCCACAAGGGGCTAAACAGAGAGGACAAACAAGGACAGACAAACGGATTAAGTCGATTACTTCGACCCCAGTGCGTAACTGGTATTTATTTAATCGACCCCGAAAGGATGAAAGGCAAAGTCGACCTCGGCGGAATTTGAACTCAGAACGTAGCGGCAGAACAAAAACCGTTAAGCATTTTCTCCGGTGTGCTAACGATTCTGCCAATAACAAAATTCATAAATCAACGCAAAAATTAAATCTTTCACCGATGCAGTTTCTGGCTTATAACTGAAATATTTAGACAACTGATAGTCCTACGAGAAGCACTGTAATTAACAAGCAAGGTGTCGTAAAATTTTTAGGGTACAATGGAGGTTTTGGGTAGTGTTTTGGTGACTCGCCTGCATCTAACCACTGTCCTGTCCTCCTGCTGTTATCAAAGAGTATCCATTTCTCATCACACGTAATGAGTCGATAAAAAAATGGTTCTCTTTCCAACAGAAAAATCAACATGAAACCCACTGTAAGACGTTTGTTTCTTTGAACCCCATTAAGTTGATGGGGAACACAGGTATCCATCTTTTTTATTTTTCCAATTTTCTTCAAGTGCTGAGAAGCAGTCGTGTGAGATGTCTGGAGGTCTGATTTGATTTTTCGGACCGTTGTTCTCGGATTTCGTTTAACCAAAGTATTCAGTTCATGCTGAATAACTGATTTTGGTCTCCCTCTTGGTTCTTTTTTAAGGCATTCATTTCCTGAACGAAATCTTTGGAGCCATCTCTGAACAGTTCTTATGTCAACACCAAATATATATAGTGCGTGTGTTTTTATTGGCTAAACTGGCAAAATGACCATTCCGAATATAATAATAATATATATATATATATATATATATATATATATATATATATATATATATATATATATATATATATATATATATATATATATATAGTGATGGTTTGTTGCCAGCTTAATGTGGCAGTACTAGGACAGGGAAGAATGCTATTGCTATTTAGCCCTAAGAGACACCGTTTCTAGTTGGCTAAGAGACACAAAAGCGTTCTGTGTCCTTAAGTTTTCAAACAAGGGAGATGACCACCTGGGACTGCCACATTAAGTTGGCAACAAACCATCACTTTATCATGCTGCTACTGTATAACTCTCTCTGAGAGATTTAGAAATGCAATATTTCTAATTATATATATATATATATATATTCAACTTTATTTGGTAGTAAATTTTCTGTCTGTTTCTTTTTAATCCCAGATGGCCCCAAAGCTAAGTCTGGAAGATGGGTAAAGTTCATGACCCTTGCAAGTCTCAGAATGACGGGATTCATGCCTGTCAAACTGTTGTAGGTTAACACCTGCAAGAAAAAACATTATTAGTTTCCAGAAGGAGGATGCTCTAGGGCTGGGTGGGGAAGGATTCTGCATAGCGGTTAATGTGGAGAAATTGATGCTAAATGCAATAGAGATGACAGTGCAGTGGAGTGATAAGTGCTTCGTGGTACCTGAGTGAAGTTCGAAATTAGCTAACTCCAACGAGCAGAGTCCATTTGACCATCATGTATGTGCGTGTGTGTGCGCGCACGCGTGCGTGTAGGTATTGTCTTGTTATTACTTAATATAGGGTTTTACAAAGGCGACGAGCGGGCAGAACCGTTATCAGACCACGTAAACTGCTTAGCAGCATTCCGTTCTTTAAGTTCAGATTTCAAATTCCACCGTGGTCGACTTCGCCTTTCATCCTTTCAGGGTCGATAAAAGAAGTACGAGTTAAACATTAAGATAGATGTGGTTCACTTACCCACTCCACCCAAAAATTTTGGCCTTTTGCTAAAAGTTGAAACCAATATAGGGTGTGACAGACAGACAATATTTATATATTCCGATCGATGTGTGAAAGTCTCCAGTAGAGCCAAAACCCAACTCTATGGTCAGGCGGGGTTTCTTATTTGCGCATGCTTATATCTCTATGTACGTCTATGTTTATTTAGTGTGTGTGTGGGGGGGGGGGTCAGGCGGGGTTTGGATTTTATATATATATTCTCTCCTTGTTTCTCTCTGTGTTCCTTTCTGTTGAAGAGCGTACGCTCGAAACGTTAAAAACTTTTTAACTTCCCGAGCGTTATACTAATACGTCTGTTTGTTGTCTGCACCATCTGTTTTCGTCTTTTGGGTTTTTTTAAACTGTCCCCATATATA
>NC_043005.1:9878972-9889702 GCF_006345805.1 Octopus sinensis | reverse complement strand
TATATATATATATATATATATATATATATATATATATATATAAGTCTATTAGATCGACCCCAGTACGCAGCTGGTGCTTGATTTATCGATCCCGAATGAATGAAAGTCGATCTCGGCGGAATATGAACTCAGAACGTAAAGACAGACAAAATACAGCTAACCATTTCGCTCGGCTTGCAAACGTTTCTTATTTCTTTATTGTCCACAATGGGCTAAGCATAGAGGGGACAAACAAGGACAGACAACAGGATTATTCCGATCTCGGCGGAATATATATATATAGGGGAGAATTCCAAAAAAAAACATGAAACGAGGACAGGTGGGGTAGACAACAAACAGATACAGAAGTTTTGCGCATGGCACGTTGTAACTCAATTGAACATGTCATCTTGGCTCAAATGTGATGGGATGGACAAGTTATCAGAATGAAATATGGACGACTGTCAAAGCGTCATTTTTATGCTGAGCTCAACTCCGGTAAGCGACCGCAACATAACTCTTTACTCTTTACTCTCTCTTACTTGTTTCAGTCAGTTGAATGTGGCCATGCTGGAGCACCACCTTTAGTCGAGCAAATCGACCCCAGGACTTGTTCTTTGTAAGGCTAGTACCTTTTCTATAGGTCTCTTTTGTCGAACCGCTAAGTTACGGAGACATAAACACACTACCATCGGTTGTCAAGCGATTTGGGGGGGGGGACAAGCACAGACACACAAACATATAGACACACACACATACATACATGCACATACATATATACTACGGGCTTCTTTCAGTTTCCGTCTACCAAATCCACTCACAAGGCACTGGTCGGCCCGAGGCTATAGTAAAAGACACTTGCCCAAGGTACCACGCAGTGGGACTGAACCCGGAACCATGTGGTTGTTAAGCAAGCTACTTACCACACAGCCACTCCTACGCCTAGGTTGGAAAGGCGAGGAAAAGGTAAAAAGACTGTGTGAAGGAAAACCAGAAGTAACTAGATATGAACAAAAGTGATTGGGAAACTGTGCTGGGTGGAGAAAATGATTCAGCGCTCTGAGATGAAAAGAGCCTGTCGGAAAGGGACAACTGGAACTGAAATCAACAGTGAATATTGGATATGCGTTGAATGCGATCGTGTTCTTTTGTTAAAAGCAGGATATGTGAATCATATGAAATCACATGAAAATCGAAATGCCCAGACAGGGAATAATCTTAAACCGCAACCGATTCTTCCAACTTGTGTCATATGTAACAAAAGATGTATGATAATATATGGACTTAAAAGACATTCTTGTTCACAAAAAAAACCAAAAAAAACCATTGCTTCAGAATCAGATTCCAAAGAGCAAAGATGTAGAAGGAACTTGAATAATATCTATCACTTATGTTTTGAACCCTGTCAGTCAGCCTCTGGTCTTAAAAGTCATCTTAGGGCTCACCAACGGAGGGATTAATCTGTGTGATGTGTCGGCTATCATCTGTCAAGCTGAAACAATCATCACCATCTATGTATGTATACATATACACGCATATATATTTATATAAATAAATGCGCCCTTTTAAAGCCTAGCCAGGCTCATGGGTCCGGTTTCCCGGTTTCTATGGCATATGTGTTTCCCAGCTGGACGGGACGCCTATCCATCGCAGCGTTACTCATTTCTGACAGCTGAGTGGACTGGAGCAACGTGAAATGAAGTGTTTTGCTCAAGAACACTACGCGTCGCCCGGTCCAGGAATCGAAACCACAATACATATACACGCATATATATTTATATACATATATAAGAGTATTCAAACACAGAATGTCTTACATCCTAAAACACGTAGTTATCCTATTTCTCCAACACTATACATTATTATATAATTGTTCATTATATTTTATTTCCATGAGATATTATTCCAAGTTCTAATTTTATATTTATAATCTCCTTTTCTTCAGACGTATTCCTACCCGCCTCCAACCCAGAACTTTAGTCTTTTATTACACTTTCTATCTTTCTAGCGATGTTTCTGTATCTTTTATTCTATCATTCCACCCACTCACAACACGCTCACTTACATTTACATATCTGAAAATGTTCATCTTTGCATAATTTAAAAGACTACGGGCGAAACTCAAAATGAGAGTAATCGTTTCCTAGCTAAAATGATATTCTCTGCAAAACATTTTCAATTCTTTCTTTCGTTGCAGATTCATCGTCTTTTACATAATACAATACCCGAATCTATGTATTTACATATATTTAGTTATATATGTGTACACACACACACACACACACACACACACGATTTTGTAAATGTTGATTTTTCACAAAAATAGCTATGTTTATCGTTACCGATATTCGATCGATTTTGTGAATATTTAGGATAATAAAAACATTATTTTACTCACACACACACACACACCATCACACACACAATCACACTTACACACTCTCTCTCTCACACACACACACCTCCCCTCACACACACTGTCCTCCCACAACACACACTGACATACATACATACACACGCGCGTACGCATTTATTTACTCTTTTACTCTTTTACTTGTTTCAGTCATTTGACTGCGGCCATGCTGGAGCACCGCCTTTAGTCGAGCAATTCGACCCCGGGACTTATTCTTTGTAAGCCCAGTACTTATTCTATCGGTCTCTTTTGCCGAACCGCTAAGTGACGGGGACGTAAACACACCAGCATCGATTGTCAAGCAATGCTAGGGGGACAAACACAGACACACAAACACACACATACATATATATATATATACATATATACGACAGGCTTCTTTCAGTTTCCGTCTGCCAAATCCACTCACAAGGCATTGGTCGGCTCGGGGCTATAGTAGAAGACACTTGCCCAAGATGCCACGCAGGGGGACTGAACCCGGAACCATGCGGTTGGTAAGCAAGCTATTTACCACACAGCCACTCCTGCAATATCTGTATTTTTTCATGCCGCTGGCAATGCTGAATATAAGCTGTTGCCAGGAGATGACAAAGGTTTCGTCCCTTTCAGTCATGTGGTGTCATAAGGGCTGGGTACGTGACGAATTAAATTCTCGGCAAACATAGTGAGAAAATAATTACTGAATTGCTGTCACAGCTCTTTGGATTTGCAAGTTGGATGCCTGAATGTTACGAGGAAGAAAGGAAGCGAGGATGTAGGCGAAAGCATCACTGCTGTTCAGAGCCGCTGAAGGGGGAAGTCACACTCCCTTTAGAGGTTCTAAGCACTGTAATGTTACATGGCAGGTCCAGTTCATTTGACCCGCAACGTAGCGCCGTTTCTTCTCTCCCGACATTCTTGTTTCTTTATTGCCCACAAGGGGCTAGACATAGAGGGGACAAACAAGGACAGACAATGGGTTTTAATCGATTACATCGACCCCAGTGCGTAACTGGTACTTAATTTATCGACCCCGAAAGGATGAAAGGCAAAGTCGACCTCGGCGGAATTTGAACTCAGAACGTAACGGCAGACGAAATACGGCTACGCATTTCGCCCGGCGCGCTAACATTTCTGCCAGCTCGCTGCCTTTCTTGCATCCATGTTACCGATCCCAGAATTAGAGCAACGTTCCAGTGATTATTTTCTTTTAATAATAAGTGCCGAGGGTAAGGCGCCGAGCTAGGAGAATCAATAGCATCCCGGGAAAAACGCTTAACGGTTTTTAGTCCGTCTTAAGGCGGCGAGCTGGCAGCCAAAAAAGAACGCCGGGCGAAATGAGTAGCAGTATTTCGTCTGCAGTTATGTTCTGAGTTCAAATTCCGCCGAGGTCGACTTTGCCTTTCATCCTTTCGGGGTCGATAAATTAAGTACTAGTTACACACTGGGGTCGATATAATCGACTTAATCCGTTTGTCTGTCCTTGTTTGTCCTCTCTGTGTTTAGCTCCTTGTGGGTAGTAGAGAAATAGGTATTTCCTCTGCCTTTGCCATCTAAGTTCAAATTCCGCCAGAGTCGACTTTGTATCTTTTGCTTTCGGGTGGCGATAAAATAAGTACCAGTCGAGCACTGGGATCGATCTAATCTATCTATCTATCCCCCGAAATTGCTGGTCTGGTGTTAAAACTTGAAAGTCATAATTGCCGGAGATATATTTCCCATTTTTAACCATTAGGTTTCTTATGCCCACTTTAACCCTTACGTTTCACGAATGTCCGCCAGATTTATGGTAAGTGTTCTCTGACTTGCTCTGCATTTTTCAAATAATTACTCGACAATTACTGCTAAGACCTGTATGAACCAGATAAGATAGAATGAATTTAAGTATAAACCTACATCTTAATTTCCCCGGAACAATTGTGTTGTTTTGTCCTTGTGCGTCACACATCTCTCACACACCTCTCCTTTTCCCCTTCGTGTACCAACTCAGTATTGCTTTTACAAGACGCGATTAATTCTGAAATTAAGATGTTTTCTCACAAATCTAGCTGTTTCCTAAGATCAGGTTATTTATTATCATTGGAGTTAAGCTTGGGAATTGCACGCTCACATTCAAATCCGTCTGACTCATCCTGTTATTTGCATGGTAATTGAATTATTGAGAAGTCTAGGTTTTGACATTACTTTCGCTACGTTCCTGAATTCCTTTTCTTGCCAGTCATAAGAAATATACACAGATTCATATATGTACGCGCATAAATGTTGTGCTACATGTCGGTTCAAAAAAAGGTGGCCATTATTGTTTGTGAATAAACTGGAAAATTAAGATGATTTTTGGTTCAGCTGATGAGTTTCAGCAGTTACAACTGCTATTATATAGATACCATTTGAATTAGGAAAAGACCAAGTAATTCTTATTATAGGACAGGGGCAAGTTAGAGTATAGCATTCAGTAGTTTTAGTTCAGTATGTTGGTCTTAGTAAGTGCTGGAGTTATATATTTAACAGGTTTTTTTGTATATTTTACATTTGTCACCGGATAATAACAGTACGAACTCTGTCTGAACGGAAAGTTCTAATGGGATAATAAGTTGCAGCATGCTGAAAGAGCGTGCATATATATCAGTTATAAACATATATACACATGTATTTGAATAAACATACACACACACACACACGCGCGCATATATATATATATATATGTTTATATAAAATACAAAATGGGACAAGAACGCAAAACATCCAGACAACTAGGTGATACAAAAGGGACAACAAAACATCCAGATAGACGATACAAAAAACATTCGAAGCTTTCTATCCTCAGTCAAGAACCGGATCATCCTCGCAATTTCGGCTGATTAATCTTGAGATTGCTCCAATCTGGCCAGCCCCAAGGGAAAACTAAGCTAAGAGCATTAGATTCCTTGGAAGAAAGCATCGAATGTATACAAAAACAAAGACAGAAAAACAGACAATGTTACAGAAATATAAATACAATAGAAATAATAACAACCACAACAACTACCAACAACAACAATAATAATAATAATAATAATAATAAGAAGAAGAACAACAACAACAACAGGACGTAATGACACGTCCTTGTTTTTTTGTATCGTCTATATGGATGTTTTGTTGTTCCTTTTTGTATCACCTAGTTGTCTGGATGTTTTGCGCTCTTGTCCCATTGTATTATAATATATATATATATATATATATATATATGTAGGTCCCGGGTTGAGTCGGGGTTAACCAAGTAAATAAGGTACTCAATACATAGCAGAGTAAATTAATTTATTTTATAGAAGGAGTTCCACAGGACTAGAACTGTTCATTCAAAAGAAATCATCCTGATGATTCTTTGAATGAAACAGTTCTAGTTCCTGTAGAAGCTCCTTCTATAAAATAAAAAATATAATATATTATATATAATATATATAGATAGTAGGATACATACATAGTACATATATTATATTATATATACATATATAATATATATTATATAATATATATATATATTATATATATATATATTATATATATATATATATATATGTATGTATGTGTGTGTACGTATGATTGTAAATATGTATATATGTATGTGTGTGCATACATATATATGGGGGATATATGTCTGTTGGTTAACCTGTTTATATACATAATTACAGGTGTGCATAAACTTGTCAATGTACAGCACTGATTATGTATACATATGTAGATACGTTTGTGTTCCATTTAGTATATGTATATGTGTGGTTGTCTCTATACATAGTAAGCATTTTGGTTACTGCGTGCCTTTTTAGTCTTAGCAGTAACTTGTGGTATGTCGCCTTCCAGTCTGCGTTGACTTCTTCAACTGGGTTATTGTCTATATAATCTCGACTTTATCGTTAACTTTGTTTGGATGTATTCGTAATCTGAAACCTCTAAACTGAATGGATCTTGTCAACTGATCTTGATCTCTTTATTTTGCTAGATCATCACGTATTTGTTTTGAAATCGGCGCACGTTAATCACATTTAGATAACGAGTATAACAGTAGTTCGTTGTGGTATTGTTTAATTTTTATTTATATTGTCTTCCCTATTTTACGACTGTTAGTTTCTGTATATTTGATTCTGGCTTTGTATTACATAACATGTATTATGTGTGTGCACATGCACATATACTGCCTCCAATAGACAAATATTACAATGTAGATAATAATTTCTCCCTAATATCTTGTAGGTCCATAGATTTGAATTTGAAATTAGGTGTTGGAAGGAAAAAGATGTACACAATACACATATTTCTAAAAAATTCTAGTTAGTGGTAAC
This sequence comes from Octopus sinensis, assembly GCF_006345805.1. Taxonomy (NCBI): domain Eukaryota; kingdom Metazoa; phylum Mollusca; class Cephalopoda; order Octopoda; family Octopodidae; genus Octopus; species Octopus sinensis. Next base: position 9,883,015 of record NC_043005.1, on the reverse strand, counting down.
GATGTATAGGACTATTTCATCCTTTTTAGAAATCGTCAACATTATAACAATTAGAATTTATTGACACTCTTTAGAATTTAGATATGTTACTTGTTTCATGATGTTTCGATAGAGATAAGTAATACCTAGGCAAAGATACAGATGGATGAATTGCTCGGAGATGAACTATTTGGATTCGTTAATATTTAGCTTTCTTCATGCACGACATCATAGTTGACATCTGTTGACACCTATATTATGTAGAGCAGGGGATCTCAACGTCAGCGGTACTGTCTCGAAGGAAGGTGCTGGGTAAGGTTGCTGGGAAGGAGGTGTTCATAAGATTGCGGTGACATAATTAAGATACTTAACCTTGCCTAGTGGAGGCGCAATGGCCCAGTGGTTAGGGCAGCGGACTTGCGGTCATAGGATCGTGGTTTCGATTCTCAGACCGGACATTGTGAGTGTTTATCGAGCAAAAACATCTAAAGCTCTATGAGGCTCCGGCAGGGGGTGGTGGTGAACTCTGCTGTACTCTTTCACCACAACTTTCTCTCACTCTTTCTTCCTGTTTCTGTTGTACCTGTATTTCAAAGTTCAGCCTTGTCACACTCTGTGTCACGCTGAATCTCCCGAGAATACGTTAAGGGTACACATGTCTGTGGAGTGCTCATCCACTTGGACGTTAATAAATGAGTTGCGACGTCACTGGTGCGAAACTGTATCGGCCTTTGCCTTTCCTTTGGATAACATTGGTGGCATGGAGAAGGTAGGCTGGTATGCATGGGCGACTGTTGGCCTTCCATAAACAACCTTGCCTAGACTTGTGCCTCGGAGGGTAACTTTCTATGTGCAATCCCATGGTCATTCATGACCGAAGGGGGTCACAAGCCTTGCCTAAAACAGTAATTATATTCTACACGATAAAACTAGTAATGGCTATGTATATAAAATGTGATCTCTACGGGCACAAGGAAGTTATTAACTTGCTACGTATGAAGTAAATTTACAACTTCTTGATTTTAGATCCCGCTGTAGTGGTATGACACTATTCATAAATTCATTCCTAACGTCTGGGCCCAGAAGTGTTGTTGCTTCTCTCTTTACCTCCTTTACTGTTAATACAGCCGTCTCTGTTGCTTCGAGTCGCTTATATTTGTATTATATCCACTCAGGGTCTTATTTCACCTCGTATCCCAATAACAACCATTACTGGTGTTCTCAAAGTAGATCATGAGCGATAACCATCCTTACAAATCAAACTAAAAATATAATTTTGTATCTTCTCTCCTTAACGTAAATTGACATACTGAATATATTCGAAAATAGGTTTCACTCGCACTCTGAAGACTGTTCTGTTATGCATGACGATGTTATACCATCTTAATTCAGAGAGCGCCCGGAGTTTAGTGAAGGATGTGGCCTAGCACTTATAAGGTTGGGAATGGTCATTATCGTGGCTTTGACTCTCGAACGTGCAAAATATTGTTCCATTCAGCGAAGCATTTTCATTTCAAAGTATTCCTAATCACGTTCCTCAAAATGAGTACAAATGGCAGCTAGATTTAACCCTGTGACTCAGCGCTGTCCCGTTCGACTATGGAAGTCTTATAATCATTGCTTGAACACGCTGAAAATCTTAATACACTCTAGTCTCATGAGAATTTAAGTTCGAGGTCAGACGGAGCCTATGGATGGATACAGTGTGAATGGAAACCATAAAAGACAAATAAAGATTTCCGATTTCTTTTAGATTCAATCGATCCAGTATCAGCTAAATAAGAAAATGGTGACTAAACAAGGAAATCAGGTGTTCTGTTGTCTTCATTCATTTTGCACCAGCATAACCCCTCAGTTGTTTCCATTGTTGGTCCCTACTGTACCTTATTGAGATCGTTGTTCCTGATTTTTTATTTTATGCAGAACAAGCCTGATTTCAGATTTATCACAAATTCATAGTCAAAATCTAGTTCGTCCTTTAGAGGTATATACAACTATATAACGCTATAGGAAGCTTCTAGAGATATACACAGCTATATAATGTTATAAAAAGTTTATAACTCGCGGTGAGTAAGATCTGAGGAAGGTGTCCTGGCTGCTGTTTCTAGTAGACTGAATGACTGCTCTGAGTATTCTTCGTTTATTCGTGTTGCAAGAATGTCGTACATGATAGCAGTGATTGCATAATAAAAGTGAGGAGAACATGAATTGATTCCTTTCAATGAGACGTTTCCTTGAGTATTGTTATTGAAAACACAACCGAAATATACCTTCAATAGAGCCAGCAGGAATCACAGGATATCTTTTGTAGTCTAATTTATCTATTGAATAGGAATATTGCACATAATATTTCGTTCTATATAAGACAATAGCACTGGATAGTAGAAGTTAATCATGAGAAAACGTACCTGCAATATTCCAGGTGAATCCTACGTGATAAAAGTCATACTTTTCTACATGAACTCGTGATTACATTCGATTCCTACAGGCAAAGAGATAAAAATAGAGAAAAGAAAAAAAAACAAAAAAAACTAAATATAAACTAAAATGGCAAAAAAAAAAAAAAAAAAAAAAAAACTGGAGAAAATCAGAGAGCCAAACCTGTTCTATTAAAAGACAAATTCACATTTATGCATGAAGGAAAGGTTTCAAAAATAAATACACCTAAGTATATAAATATCACTGAAAGTAAAAACTGTGTGAATGGTTTGTTGGTGAGGTAGATATCTCCTCTCTTTCAGTCTCTCTATGTCTCCGTGTCTTTCACTTTTCTCTCTCACTGTGAATATATATGTATGTTTATGTAAGTATCTGTGTGTACACACACGAAATGCACACAAAACACACACATACACACGCACACACACATACACACTTGTGCGCATACACGCATGTATAAATGTGTATGTAAAGACTTGTTTTTGTAAGTATAGAGAATAGGGGGCCTGAGTAGGTCAAATAATCTGTCCACCTATCTATATACGTACACATAGGTAAAATATGCTTGAGAAAATGTGACCATATGTTCACCACCTACGAATATTTGAAGATATTGGTCTGCATAGTATCAGCCAGCGTGTACTGTGTTCTGGATGTTGATAGCAGATGTATCTCCTGACCAGTGGAAAACCGTACCTCATGCAAAAGAATGGAAAAAGGAGACGCTTCTATGTGGTCAAGAGAAACACAGGGTAACGTAGGACAATCAGACAGTAACATATAATGGCGGCGACGTAATCATTCTGTAGCTGTCACTGATAGCTTAACTTCCTGCCGCCCTGTTTTTAGGTCACACCGACCGCCTGGTGCATAACTCCCTGCTTGTATCACCATGTCTCATTAAAGTATTTTGAATCCAGATGAATGTATTTTCTTTTCTACTCTCGGCACAAGGCCCGAAATTTTTGAGGAGAGGGCCAGTCGATTAGATCGACTCCAGTACGCAACTCATACTTAATTTATCGAACCCGAAAGGATAAAAGGCAAAGTCTCAGAACGTAAATACAGACGAAATACATTTAAGCATTTCGCCCGGCGTGCTAACGTTTCTACCAGCTCGCCGCCTTCTGATGAATACATATTGTCTTATGTACCCTTTTTAATTTTGAGGCGCTACTGTGTGGTAAAAAGTTTGCTCCCCAACCACATGGTTCCAGGTTCAGTCCCACTGCGTGGCACCTTGGGCGAGTATCTTCTACTCTAACCTCAGGCCGACCAAAGACTTGTGGGAGGAAGTGGTAGACGGAACCTAAAACAATCTCGCCAATCTGGAGATGTAAACACACGAAGACCGGTTATCAAGCGGTGATGGGGACACGCACAAAAAGACGCACATATAAAAACATATACTATGGTCTTCTTTCAGTTTCCATCTACCAAATCCATTCACAAGGATTTGATCGGGCCGAGGCTATAGTACAAGATAATTACGGAAGGTGCTACGCAGTGAGACTGGGCCCAGAAACACGTGGTTGGAAAGTAAGTTTCTTACGACACAAGACATACCTGCGCGTCTGTAATACACAAACACACACACACACACACACACACACATAATAATTATA
>NC_043005.1:9863972-9873972 GCF_006345805.1 Octopus sinensis | reverse complement strand
TTAGCCACCACATTGCTGTCGTACTATATCACCCTGCAACGACACATCCATCTATAATACATAATGGCTTCTATCGACCAATCATTTGATAAGATTCTATAAGAAGAAGGGCTGCTAACAGTTGAATTACAACCACTATATTGTTGGTGCATGTATTTATAGCCATAGAGTGATAGAAGTGAAAAGCTGATCGAATTCATGTTCAACTGATCTTAGCTTTAGAAACCATGGTCTCGATTTGACATCAAAAGTATTATATCAGAACATGGCTGTTAATATCACGTGATCACGTGACCGACCAGACCATCAGATGTCGTTACACATCGCTGGTCACAATGCGTTCGCATTGTTTTAGCCTTCGAATGACGCCATCCCGCTGGCTAAGCGAGCAGGCCAACAGAAGAAAGAGTGGGAGAAAGAGTGGTGAAAGAGTACAGCAGGGATCGCCACCCCCTGCCGGAGCCTCGTGGAGCTTTTAGGTGTTTTCGCTCAATAAACACTCACAACGCCCGGTCTGGGAATCGAAACAGCGATCCTGCGACCGCGAGTCCGCTGCCCTAACCACTAGGCCATTGCGCCTCCACGGCTGTTAATATATACTGTATAATACAAAGAAGCGTTTTGTAGTCTTTTTTATTAACGTTATTGGTGATAGGGATCATCCTCAATAAAGAATCCTTGCTGTAAGACTCCATTTAAGGGACTCCATTTAAGGGACCGAAGATTCCAAGTGATGATATAATTAAACTAGGGTATCAAATCATGTCTACCATATAGCACGCCATGCGTGATTTGAGCTCAGAGAGCAAAGATCCAGGGAAAATGGTGTAGGACATTCATTCCTACGTTCTAACACTTCTTGCAGCACTATGAATCCAGTGATCCCGAAGGAATGTGTTATATAGAAGCAAAATAACAAACACGATATCAATCCAGTCTATTACGAAATTCGTTGCAATGATATTGAACACGGAATATTTTGAATTAGGTGCAGTTTGGTTTACCATTTAAGTGGTAACACGCTGAAACACATACTGGCTTATAAGATCTCTTCTTTCAATAATAACCCCGTTGCAAAATTTTTTTTTTAACCCAAAAGTGTTTAAACAAACTAAAAATATATTGTTTATAGAGAGGACAGAAACAGATACAGAAAATTACAAGATTTATGCGAAAATATATAAACAAACACATATAGGCACATTACATACACACTTTTAATATGTACGCATATATATATATATATATATATATATATATATGTATATGTACGTATGTATGTATGTATAAATTATATTTACATACACCCCCCCACACATATATATGGTTAATTATATATATACATATATACATATATATATATATATATATATATATATATATATATATAATATATATATATATATATATATATATATATATATATAATATATATATATATATTCTGACACATGCATATGTTCTGATAGCGTTAGTAAAGAATCTCTGCAAGAAAGCGTTAATGCTTATCAAAAATTTTAAACATTTGACATGTTCTTATACTTGTAAGATACAAATATTTGCTTGAACTGTTTTTCTGTATTTTTAATGTTATATATTTTCGCAAGAGAGATTTTTAACATGTTTTGTGAGTTGTAGTCGAGATAAATATCATTCGATTCTCCTATACGAGTTTCCAGCAAACTTCTCTTAATAGGTATGTTATAATAAGAGTATATACTTTTGGGATTAAAAGTGTAGTGTAAGGCATATACGCAGTCGATGGATGTATATATGAAGTCCATTATTCACTAAATTAAAATTGACCAATTTCGTTTCTTATTTTTTATAATAATGTAGATAATTACTAGTAAAATTCCTGAAATGATACGCATGCACTATCATACGGCCACACAAATACAGTCACATTCGTATTCACGGCCAAAGTAAAGTGCTTGCAAACCCATTCATACGAACAAACACATACATTTGATTTTGTAAACGAGAGAATGTGACATCTACACAAAGGAGAGGCGTGTATGTAATATTTTCTTAGCGAAGACTACCACAGTAGGGCTGAAAACTGATCCAGTCGTTTAGGGCTTCGTGCCAAAGAACTTAGCAAACTTTAGTAAATGCTTTAGTACGAAACTGTAAACACTTGACTAGATCTTGCAGTACTCTCAACCAGTAAAAAATTGCGTATGTATGTATGTGTGAGAGTGAGTGGGAAAGAGAGTGAAAGAGAGAGAGAGAGAGAGAAGGGGAGGAAGAGAGAGAAGTGAAAATGTGATGGTGAAAGTCTCTAGATGGAAGAATACAGTTCAACATAAATTAAACTTAATAGACTGAAACATATGCTTACTATTAAATCATGGTTATCCATTAGCGAAAAGCGAATGCTACTCCGTATTCTAACATAGCGACTTTAAACTTTATAATAAAAAGTAACAAATCTGAGCTCGATGTTAGATCATATACATACGCGAAAATGATGGATATTTAAAGCGTCACAAACTGACAAATCTTTGTAAATAATATTTTACCTGATGTATATACGAATTGGAGAATTTTATTTGACTCTGTCATCAGAGACGTTTTATCAGATAGGTGAAGGAAAGCTTTTGCTTTTTATTCAGACCAAAATATCAAGAGAATTATTGGGCAAATTACTGTGAACATATTTAATGAATGTCCTAATTGAAAACTAACGTCAAAAAATATACACTGAATGAAAAACAAAATTTATTAATGTCTAATATAATTTTGATTTTCCCAATAACAAACTTAACCCCAATCAAGTTTCGATTTTTTCTAAACTAATCAGAGAAACATATCTCGCCCACCCGTATACTAGTTGAGTTATAATGAACGTGTCACTAAGTGCATGCAGAAAACTGAAAGTTGGTACGGAAATATAATTATTTGGAGAATAAATAATTCAGAGAAAACGTTTGGTATGACAAGTAGTAGTAGTATCAACATATTTAATATAAAGGGCTCTAAAAACTTATATGCAATGAGAAAGAAAAAATCCATTTATTATTATTATAACGTGGCACCTGGCCTTGTGCCAAGGTTTGAAAGCACCATTAGAAGGCGGTGAGGTGGCATGCCGGACAAAATGATTTGTGGAACGTCGTCGGTCTTTACGTTCTGTGTTAAAATTCCGGCAAGGTCTACTTTGAATTTCATTATTTCGTGGTCAATAAAATAAGTACCAGTCAAGTACTGAGATCATTATAATCGACCTCTCCTTCCGCTCAAACACGGCTGCCCTTGAGCCAAAATTTGAAACCATTATTATAAGGTAGCGAGTCAACATGGACATTGGAGTTCACGAAATCGACTAACCCCCTTCAGCAAAGTTTTGAACTTCGTGCTTAAAATAAAAAGAATTGATATAATCTATAAGGCCGGTGAGCTGGCAAAATCGTTAGCACACCGGACAATGTTCTTAGCAGTATATCTTCTGGCTTGATGTTCCAAGTTCAACTCTTGTTGAGGCAATTTCTTTTCCCTCTTCTAGGGTCGCTAAAAAGACTCCCGAGGTCGACGAAATCGACTAACCCCTTTATCTTGTTTGATAGTACGCTATGTAAAGATAACCCAGCTTTTATACATTATTTGCATTTGACGGATATTTGTCCTTATCGTGTTTGTTGTAAACATAACGTTTCGGCTGATACACCCGCCAGCCTTCATCGGGTGTCTTAGGGAAATTTCGAACCTGGGTTCTCATTTTAATGGAGTTTCTCTAGATGTCGCCATTCAAGTCTAAAATCGGCTCCGTACCGATAACACAGTTCTATATTTAAGAAATGAGGAATTATAAACATTATTTACATTTCACGGAAATTTGTTTTCATCTTGTTTGTTGTTAACACAACGTTTTGGCTGTTATACCCTCCGGCCTTCATCAGGTGTCTTGGGGAACTTTCGAAGGCTGGAGGGTATATCAGCCGAAACGTGTTAGCAACAGAGAAGATGAGGACAAATATCTGTCAAATGTAAATAATGTACATAATTCCTCATCTCTTAAATATGGAACTGTACAACCCAACTTGATGACTTAATGACTGTGTAATGTTCTTGGGACATTTAACTATTTATTTTTGAAATCGATAAGAATGATATGAAACATAGAGAACAAACGAGCTATCAGACTTCTACACAGTTCCTCCGTTTGCTAGAAATGGTAGTTGTTTTTTTTGTTTGTTCCTTCTCGAGGCATGCGTGGCTCACATGGGCCGGTTTCCCGGTTTCTTGGCGTATAGGTTCCCCACCTGGACGGGACGCCGGTCTATCGCAGGTGAGCTGCAAGATGCAGGAGGTAAGAGTGAGAGAAAGTTGTGGCGAAAGAGTCAGCAGAAGTTTCGCCATTACCTTCTGCCGGAGCCGCGTGGAGCTTAGGTGTTTTCGCTCATAAATACACACATCGTCCGGTCTGAGATTCGAACCCGCGATCACGCCACTGCGAGTTCGCTGCTCTAACCACTAGGCCATGTACCTCCACTAAATGGTACTGAAATTCTGCCTTAATACTATCCCTCAAGTTTCATTAAAGAAAAGCTATGAAGAAGGTATTTCCAGATACAAACGGGTTCTTCGTGACTGGAATGGCCTGAAACATAAGTGCGCATGCTCAATAATGTTTGAGATTATCATAAAAGAAGAACAAAGTACCAAACGTAGTTTATTTGGACAATTTGTTGTTATTACATATTTCTTTATTGCCCACAAGGGGCTAAACATAGAGGGGACAAACAAGGACAGGCAAAAGTATTCAGTCGATTATATCGACCCCCAGTGCGTAACAGGTACTTAATTTATAGACCCCGAAAAGATGAAAGGCAAAGTCGACCTCCGTGGAATTTGAACTCAGAACGTAGCGGCAGACGAAATACCTATTTCTTTACTACCCACAATGGGCTAAACACAGAGGGGACAAACAAGGACAGGCAAACGTATTCAGTCGATTATATCGAGCCCCAGTGCGTAACTGGTACTTATTTAATCGACCCCGAAAGGATGAAAGGCTACATCGACCTTGTGATTACTAAAATTGGCATAATGTTACAAGCATCTGAGTGAGAGATTGCTCAAAACAATTGACTCTTTACTCTTTTACTCTTTTATTTGTTTCAGTCATTTGACTGCGGCCATGCTGGAGCACCGCATTTAGTCGAGCAAATCGACCCCAGGACTTATTCTTTGTAAGCCCAGTACTTATTCTATCGATCACTTTTGCCGAACCGCTAAGTGACGGCGACGTAGACACACCAGCATCGGTTGTCAAGCAATGCTAGGGGGACAAACACAGACACACAAACAACCACACACACATATATATATATACATATACATATATACGACAGGCTTCTTTCAGTTTCTGTCTACCAATTCCGCTCACAAGGCTTTGGTTGGACTGAGGCTATAGTAGAAGACACTTGCCCAACATGCCACGTAGTGGGACTGAACCCGGAACCATGTGGTTGGTAAGCAAGCTACTTACAACACAGCCACTCCTGTGCCTATGACTCCGGTGTATTCTAGGTAATTATTCTATTGACCCCGGTGATGATGGATGATAAATTTGGTATCTGTGGGTTTTGAACACACAACATAATGTGACAAAAATAACCATTGTTGAAGACTTAATCTCATACTCAGCTGCAATTTCAAGTCATCAATATCTTTGAAGATGACAACTCTTCAACCAAACTTAACATCACTATTAGTATCAATTATCATAATTAGAGAGCTACATTAGCATTAAATCATTGACAGCACCATCTTGTATGTTTATTCATGTATCTGTTAAATGATTCGGTAAAAGTTACAGACTAGGCTGGTATTTCTAGCAGATCGTATGAATACGTAAAAGCTCAATCGCCCTCCAAGCTCAATGCTATTATGACTTGCATGCTACTAATCGAAATTGCAAATTAACGTTATCATGTTCTCGCTGGTTCCAGTCTGCTGTTGCCGCTACCAGAATATTTTGACTTAAAGAAATAAACTAGAAATGGAAATAATTTATAAAATCAGTACAAGATCAGAAATTTGAGGGAGAGAACAATTGATTAAACTGACCTAGGAACGTGACTGGAATCTATGCTACCAATCTCGACCGGACTAAATGCAAAGTTAAGGAAGTCCGAAAGCAAATGCAAAATGTAGGAATAGATGGCGCAGGAGTGGCTGTGTGGTAAGTAGCTTGCTTACGAACCACATGGTTCCGGGTTCAGTTCCACTGCGTGGCACCTTGGGCAAGTGTCTTCTACTATAGCCTCTGGCCGACCAAAGCCTTGTGAGTGGATTTGGTAGACGGAAACTGAAAGAAGCCCGTCCTATATATGTATATATATATATATGTATATATACAGTGAGGAAAGGCGTTTCCATGGCTGAGGAAAGGAGAGCACAGCTGTGGTCGGACAGGCGGGACAGGAGGAGGACAACTGCAGCAACACCCCACACGTACCCATCGATGTTCGTGTGCAGCAACTGTACCAGGGACTGCCACTCTATAATTGGACTGTTCAGTCACAGCAGACGCTGCTCATCATCAAAGTAGGCCCCACCCTTGGCGCGACCCATTGTCTATCAAGACAGACGGGAGAGAAAGAAAAAAAGATATATATATATATATATATATATATATATAATGTCCCCGTTACTTAGCGGTTCGGCAAAAGAGACCGATAGAATAAGTACTGGGCTTACAAAAGAATAAGTCCCGGGGTCGAGTTGCTCGATTAAAGGTGGTGCTCCAGCATGGCCGCAGTGAAATGACTGAAACAAGTAAAAGAGACAGAGAAAAGAGATACTGCCAAAGTATTTTGGTGGACTCTAATGTTTCTGCCACCATTATATCTTAGAGAAATTTCTGGTCGAAAATAAACTGCTCTTTATATTGATCTCTGTAGTTGGCCGGTACTTCATTTTATCGAACTCAGAAGAAAGAAGGGAAAAAATTTACATTGGTCGGATATGAACAAAGAAGGTATCTGAATACAGAAAAATGCGTTGTCCAACGCTCTAACGATTCAGCTAACTCACAACCCTGGTAGTTGAGACTGGCGCACAGCATTGCCATAGGATTTTCTGCTGGAGTGAGCAGTATGTTTCCCATACAGATACAAGCAAGATACAGATAAAATAATATATCTGAGAGCTACATCTCGTCGTTCAGCAGACTTACAGAATATGTGTATCTCGAATCCGGAAGCTACACGGGACCATCAAATAGCTTCTTTATTGCTTTTGACATGAATCGTTTGAGAACCGCACGAAGTATAGGACCCCTTTCTGAACAGGAGGTGTTTTAGTTCTGATTTCTGAGGATAGAAGGAAATCTACAATCTACAGACTATAGACTACAAGTGGATATAGTATTTACGTTAGATCAGTCGTTTCTGAAAAGTGCACCGCAAGGGGTATCTAGGCCCTCTGCTGTTGTTAAAAGTATAAATTAAACTTATTTTAGAAAATCCGTAAAAATGGTTGAACATATTGATTAACGGATTAATCACAGTGGAATTAATATACACGAAGGACGAATGAACCAAGATAAATAATATTTACTTTATATTTTCCTATATTTCTTACTATAAACCATCTTTGTATTCAACTGCTCATATGAAATGCGCCACTAATTTTTATCTTTTTATTCAAAGTGCTCCAAGACTAGTATAGCCCAAAGCTGGAGAGAAGGAGAAACACTGAAATAAGGATGTTTAAGGAAAGTGATTCACTTATTCTAATTTATTGTTCCTGGAAGGAAGTGTGCCAAATTTTGGCATTGTAAGCTACACCAATGCTAGAACGGGACGACACTGCATAGTGCTAAAGATCCCAGCAATGCCATCACGCTTCAGGACCAGCTTCTGCAACAGCCTGGGTTTCAAGGGCCCACAGCTTTTTAATATTCTCCCAAAGAGTCTGAGGAACTTGCACAAAGTAGATGTAGCAGTTTTTAAATCAAAGCTGGACATCTTCCTGTCAAGAGTCCCAGATGAACCTACCTCACGGCAAGAGGTGCAAATGAGAGTAGCTATATCAAACTCCATTCTTCACCAAGTGCCACGTATTAGACGAGGTTCTTCGCAATAACAGTGTAGCACAAAATGGCGGTGCATCAGCATGGCCGCAGCTCTGAGCTGAAACTAGAGGGAAAAAAAAAATTAAAATCTAGCCAATGGACTCGGAAAGGATACCAGTGGAGGCAAACTTAAGATGATTTTACGCGTAAATGGGACTTTTCATTTCCACGTAAATTGCAAGAAACTGAAAAGAATAGAACACCTTTGAAATTCCGAGTCATGATTAATAGTATGTCGCCAAAAAGAATACGTGTATATTGTTATAAACACAAGCGATATGTCTGTGTGTGTGTATAGGCGTAGGAGTGGCTGTGTAGTAAGTAGCTTGCTTAACAACCACATGGTTCCGGGTTCAGTCCCACTGCCTGGCACTTTGGGCAAGTGTCTTTTACTACAGTCTTGGGCCGACCAAATCCTTGTGAATGGATTTGGTAGAAGGAAAATGAAAGAAGCCTGCCGTATGTATGTATATATATGTATGTGTGTGTATATGTTTGTGTGTCTGTGTTTGTCCCCCCACCCCCACCAAACATCGCTTGACAACCGATATTGTTGTGTTTACGTTCCCATAACTTAGCGGTTCGGCAAAAGATACCTATAGAATAAGTACTAGTCTTACAAAGATTAAGTCCTGGGGTCGATTTGCTCGACTAAAGGTGGTGCTCCAGCATGGCCTCAGTCAAATGTCTGAAACAAGTATAAGAGTAAAAAGAGTAAAGAGTAAACAGTATATATGTTCTGAAAATGTGACTTCCCCAAATAAAGTGCACTTCATATTCAAGGTTCTGATGAAGCTCTAGGATGTTCTCCGGATATTCAATTAAGAGTCCACCAAATCTTATAGCAGAAACAGCTGTAAGCTAATGAAGTCCATTACGTAATATTCGTTCTCTCTGGTGTCATCTCTTTGTTTCTATTACCATTTTATATTCATCTAACAATGTGTTCCGGACCACACACGTATTGAGTTCTACACCAGGTTATTGGTCTAACTATTCATGAGCGACAAAGGGATTCACATAATCGTTTTACTCAGGGATAAGCAGACATGACACCGTTCATTAATCGGTGTGTATTCAAAGCAATGATTAGTAAATTCACGAAACCGGTATGCTTTTGAATCTCTTCAACAATTACCAATAATGACTTTTATTACTTTTGTTCCAACCTCATTTCATCTAATTGTATATATCTATCGTTACTTTCCATGAAATAGCCTTTACTTTGTTTGATTTCCAATGTGCTTTTTCGTTTATTTTTCTTCTTACTTTCCCCTTACATTTCCACGTGTAGTTTCTATTTTCTTTTTGTAACATATTTCTATTATATATATATATATATATATATATATATTATATATATATATATCAGGAGTTCATATATATATATATATATGTGTGTGAAGTGTTGTCAACAAAACGTGACAGTCCTGTAGAGGGAACTACATCACCGCTATAGAGCCCCAGGAAGCATCGACGCTTCCTGCCGGCCTTATATTCGCAAAGGGGAGGCAAGCACCCCCACCAGCTAGGAACAGCAACCTGATTACATGCATGTTTCTGGGTATTGCCCTTCATCAGTTCAGGGTAGCGTGTCCTTTTCTCTTTATTATTGGCACAATGACCTGATTACATAGAGGGACAAAACAAGACAAAACGGGAACATAAAACAAATGATGTATGATTGATGGAGTGATTAATAATTAATGAGAATGAAGCTGTTCGACTCACTCCTGCTGTGAGACGAACAGTGAATTTTTTCACATTAATTCTCAATACCATCGGGTCTCACTGTGAGGCGAAACCGCGATGGTCTTCTTATCAATATCGTAAAATTTATCATTAAATGTTCACATTAGTCTTTGTATTTTCTTCTACTATTTTATCTTTTTTTTTTCCAGTCGTTACTTTTTC
>NC_043005.1:9851472-9858972 GCF_006345805.1 Octopus sinensis | reverse complement strand
TTTTGTCACCCCTTCCTTCCTTATTCATCTTTCACCCTTTTGTTTCTCTCGTTGCTATTATTTTCTCTCACTTCATCTCACCTAGGGCTATTACTCTCACTACGTCTCCTTCACTAAATTACTATTTTCTCTCCTCCTCCGCGTCCGGCGTGGTTCTGGACAAATATACTCTTTTACTTGTTTCAGTCATTTGACTGCGACCATGCTGGAGCACCGCCTTTAGTCGACCAAATCGACACCAGGACTTATACTTTGTAAGCCTAGTACTTATTCTATCGGTTTCTTTTGCCGAACCATTAAGTTACGAGTACGTAAACACACCAACATCGGTTGTCAAGCGATGTTGGAGGAACAAGCACAGACATACAAACATACACACATACATATATACGACGGGCTTCTTTCAGTTTCCGTCTACCAAATCCACTCACAAGGCTTTGGTCGGCCCGAGGCTATAGTAGAAGACACTTGCCCAAGGTGCCACGCAGTGGAGCTGAACCCGGACCCACGTGTTTAATAAGCAAACTACTTACACACAGCCACTCCTACGCCTATATATATATATATATATATATATATATATTATATATATATATATATATATATAGTATATATATATATAGTATATATATCTATATATATATATATATATATATATTATATATATATATATATATATAGGCGCAGGAGTGGCTGTGTGGTAAGTAGCTTGCTAACCAGCCACATGGTTCCGGGTTCAGTCCCACTGCGTGGCATCTTGGGCAAGTGTCTTCTGCTATAGCCCCGGGCCGACCAATGCCTTGTGAGTGGATTTGGTAGACGGAAACTGAAATAAGCCTGTCGTATATATGTATATATATTTATATATATATATATGTATGTGTGTATATATGTTTGTGTGTTTGTCCCTCTAGCATTGCTTGACAACCGATGCTGGTGTGTTTACCTCCCCGTCACTTAGCGGTTCGGCAAAACAGACCGATAGAATAAGTACTGGGCTTACAAAGAATAAGTTCCGGGATCGAGTTGCTCGACTAAAGGCGGTGCTCCAGCATGACCGCAGTCAAATGACTGAAACAAGTAAAAAAGTAAAAGAGTAAAAGAGTAATATATACATAGACATACAAATATATAAAAACATTACATTAGGAGATGCAGGACGACGGGCTGGCAAAGATGTGCGATGGAAAAAAAGGACTTGTTTTATTTAGTTACGTCCCTTTATGTTCTCAGTTAAAATCCATTCGAAGTTAATTCATATTTCATCCTTACGAAGTCGATTAATTATGTGCAATTAAAATACGAGGATTAATTGCATTAACTGCATGATATTGAAAGGATTAAGACGTCAAGGATGACAACAACGACAACGATGAAAGTAATGATTAATATGATGATGATGATGATGATGATGAACCTGATGTTATTGCTACAAACGATGAAAATAAAAATGGTGATGAAGACAATGGTGCATGATGAATGATGGTTGATGATGAGTGACAAAAGATAGAAATGCATGAGTAAAGTGAAATGATTTATTGAAAGAGATACACTGCACTGGCTCGAAGTCAGCTAAAGCAAGCAAATACCCGAGGCTTTCCCTACGAATAACGCTGTTAACAATACCGATCTAGAGCTCTTCCATTTGTCAGAATTGTTTTTGTTCCTTCTCGAGCCATACCTGGCTCATGAGGGCCGGTTTCCCGGTTTCCTTGCGTATAGGTTCCCCACCTGGATGGGACACTGGTCCGTCGCAGGTGAGCTGCAAAATGCAGGAGGAAAGAGTGAGAGAAAGTTAAATATGGAACTGTACAACCCAACTTGATAACTTAATGACTGTGTAATGTTCTTGGGACATTTAACTATTTATTTTTGAAATCGATAAGAATGATATGAAACATAGAGAACAAACGAGCTATCAGACTTCTACACAGTTCCTCCGTTTGCTAGAAATGGTAGTTGCTTTTTTTTGTTTGTTCCTTCTCGAGCCATGCCTGGCTCACATGGGCCGGTTTCCCGGTTTCCTTGGCGTATAGGTTCCCCACCTGGATGGGACGCTGGTCCGTCGCAGGTGAGCTGCAAAATGCAGGAGGAAAGAGTGAGAGAAAGTTGTGGCGAAAGAGTCAGCAGAGGCTCGCCATTACCTGACGGAAACTGAAAGAAGCCCTCATGGAGCTTAGGTGTTTCGCTCATAAGCACACACATCGCCCGGTCTGAGATTCGAACCTGCGATTCCTCGACCGCGAGTTCGCTGCTCTAGCCACTAGGTCATGTGCCTCCACATTTGTCAGAATAAGCCTGCCTAAATATATTTTCTATCCTCGGCGTTTGGCTGGTTTTGTCTAGGAAAATCGGGTCTGTTGTTCTTTTAGTTGTTGCTTCTCATTGTTTTTACTCTCCTTATTTTTACTTCCTCTCCCCATTCTTTGAGGATATTCAGCAGTAACGTGTATTTTATTCAGACTAATATAAAAATCAGAATTTCTATTTTGTATCATCAATCACATGACATTTGCTTCCTTAGCATCTCCTGGAATTCTGTAACTACTTGACGTGGATATTTCCTTCTATTAATTACTCATTTACTCTTTTACTTGTTTCAGTCATGTGACTGCGGTCATGCTGGAGCACCACCTTTAGCCGAGCAACTCGACCCCAGGACTTATTCTTTGTAAGCCTAGTACTTATTCTATCGGTCTTTTTTTGCCGAACCGCTAAGTTACGGGGATGTAAACACACACCAGCATCGGTTGTCAAGCAATGTTGGGGGGACAAACACAGACACACATACATATACACATACATACATACATATATATATATATATATATATATATATATATATATAATATATATATATAATATACATATATATATATATCAAACTAAAGTTATTGAACAAACAAATGCAAGGTCATCCGCATAGCATTTCATAATTCGAACATTTAATCATAGAATATACATATAAACATCCCGCAAGATGAAACATAATTCATCTGTACAAGCATATAAGCATATAAGAAGGTGCGAGAAAAAAGTTCATCACGGTTTAGAGTTAATACTTTAGCGATTCAAAAAAATACACTTTCTTTTTGGGCTTATCCGAGCATGAATGCTTCAATGGGAAAGCACACAGCATTGTGCTAGCCTGGTACGCGATGATGTCTGTCTTTATGTATTTTTTCCCCTGACGAAGGAGGTATTATCTGGATGGACCCTAGTGCTTTAAACATAATACACTCCTGAAATGGCTATAGGGATAAGTAAATATGGTTCCCTTTTAACTATAAGGTTTCTCTTGCTTGAATAATAAATTTTTAAGATTTCTAAACGATGAACTTTTATTTTATTTACATGATATATATTATATATTTTTATATGCTCCTATATATATATATATATATATATATATATATATATATTATATTTTTTATATGCTTATATATATATATATATATTTTTTTTTATATATTTTTATATACCTATATATTTTCATATATTACTTTATATTATATTTTTACTTTCTAGGTGTTGTAATGTTTTTTTAAAAAAATGTATGTTCCATCTTGCGGGATGTTTATATGTATATTCCATGATTAAATGTTCGAATTATGAATTGTTATGCGGATGACCTTGCATTTGTTTGTTCAATAACATTAGTTTGATATTTTTGTCTCTTTCAATAGAGCACTTCTAGAGCAGTCCTATTAATCGTTTTGTTCCTGACAAGAAACAATCACTCTATTATTGATATATATATATATAGGGAGAGTTTACGAAAAAGACAAAAGACGAAGACAGGTGGTGTACAAAACAAACAGATGTATTAGTATAACGCTCAGGAATAAAAAAAGTCTTTTACGTTTCGAGCCTACGCTCTTCTACAGAAAGGGACACAGAAAAAACAAGGAGAGAAAAAAATGTATGTAGTGGCTAACGATATGCGACGGGCTTCTTTCAGTTTCCATCTACCAAATCCATTCACAAGGCTTTGGTCGGCCCGAGGCTATAGTGGAAGACACTTGCCCTAGGTGCTACGCACTGGGACTGAACCCGGAACCATGTCGTTGGTAAGCAAGCTACTTACCGCACAGCCACTCCTGCGCCTGTTCATTATTTATGAGTGAAACGCAAAGTTGCCTAAAGCGTGGTTAATTATGCCTTTCATCATATAAGGGTGGATAAAATAAAGTATTAATAACAATAACAACATAAAAAATATTGACATATCTTGTGTACAATATTAATATAGAAATTACTAATTATAGGCACTCAGGTACAAGACTATAGAACGGACTTGCTGATATTCACTATTAGCTCATTGGGACACGTCTATTATATTACTCATTCTTCTTCGTTGCATTGATGGAGTATTTGTGTGGCCACACAAATTATTCGTAATAGAAATCAAGTATCTCGCAAATTGTGTCATTAAATGCAGCTTTAGGAACAGTGCCACTGAAAAGGAAAGGCAGAAAGGTCCCAGTATGAACATATTTTGTCACATGTTTGCTTGTGGGATCAAAAGATAACTCTAGACTAACCTGACAACAATCACTAATACTTATTTGACATAGAAAAGATAAAAATGTAAAATTAATTGTGTTAGAATGGAAGCTTCAAGCTTAAAACGTATCAATTAACAATACCTTTTTTTATCTACTGACTGTGGCTGGAGATCGTTGTTTCGAAGGCTAAGCTAAACGACATTTCTTAATAACGGAGAACCGAATCTCTAAGCTGCCAAAAGATTATCATTACTTTATGAAATTCGTGCGATTTACCTCTGAATTTCCGGTAGAAGTCCCAACGAGTTGTTAATGAGCTGCCTCATTATTCATTTTACCGTTCATTTATTTATAAAATAGTCAAAACTGGGGAAATTAACGTCGGCAAAATTAATAGACAAATTACTACTGATCTTTTCTTCTCTTACCTGGCAGCTGTTCTGCTCTGTGCTTCTTCGATAGATAAACCAATTCTGCCAAGCAGACCCAATTAAGTAAACTACTAATGATCGCCAGAAAGGGATGGAGATTTCTAATTCCTGTATCTATCACCGCTATATGTGATGTGTAACTTGGTGATACAGGTTAAGTTCAAGGTTTGATAAATCAGTGATGTGATTTCTCTTCTTATTAGAATCCATTGTAATTTGTATCATTGACAGCCCAGGAAGCAAGAAGGCATAAACACTATAATAATCTTCATTTTGGAATAAATAAGATGTTAAATCTTTAGAATAAATAAGATGTTAAACCTTGTTACAAATAAGTAATATTTATAATGCTTCCGAACAACGTAGTCTAGGAATTTGACAATTTGGAAATAATCCGCAAGTCGGTTTCTTTTCTAATTTGGTGTCATTGTACATTCTGGTTTGCAAGTTGATCCTATCTGATTTAGAGTCATTACTATATCTTTAAAACCATAAGAAAAGGCATGAATAGCAAGAGTGGAGGCGCAATGGCCAGTGGTTAGGGTAGCAGACTCGTGGTCGTAAGAACGCGCTTTCGATTCCCAGACCGGGCATTGTGAGTGTTCATTGAGCAAAAAACACCTAAGCTCCACGAGGCTCCGGAGGGGAGGAGTGGTGAACCCCGCTGTACTCTTTCACCACAACTTTCTCTCACTTTTCTTTCCTACTTCTGCCACAAAGCATAAGAACTATGGTGTAATCCGTTACAGTGTGGTAAACTTTCAGACCCTAGTCTAGATTGCGAATCTTCTGTACCCCAGGATAGTTCAGCTTTCCACCCGCTTAAAGCCGCCGTTTACGGAATGAGGATAACAACGTAGCTTTCGCGCCCGTGCAACCGCCAGTCTATCGCGTGTGGTGGGTGGATCTTCGAGTTACTACACGCATTCTTAGTAGCTTAGAGTAGTCTCGAATTAGAGATTATTCTTTGTGGCTAATGGCGTGAGTCCTGATTGGAAGAAGAAGAAGGTGAACAGCAAGATGGTTAATCTTTTTAAAAGAATCTTTAATCGTGTAATCAAGAACTCTGTGCTCAACTGGGGTACCACGTTCTCTTCCTGTTTACCAATAATTATATTGCGTTTAATGATCCTCGTAAGCTGTCGAAAATTGACAACTACAAAAAAGGCATAAAGAATTCAGAAAACTCACGGTCCGGGAAGCAAGGATTGAGTGAAATGAGGAGTATGAGGCAGGGAAAGGGTAAAAGATGAGTCAAAACGAAGTAGATACGAAAGATTCGAAGGTGATTGAGCGGATGTAGCACGTGACTATCAATTTCTGAGAAGCAGCAGACAATGTAACAACGGTAGAAGAGGACTATGTGGGTGGGTTTTAGCTATGCGGTGTTCATGCTTTGCTAGTGGATAAATATTCATTTTTCTTGATATATGTTTGGAATGTGCGTATATGCGTTGCTAGTGAAGACAAAATTGCCATGATTTCATTGGAGAAAGTTTTCAATGACTGTATTCATAAAACTGGTATGGTTTTATGTGGATGACCACAAAGAGTTGAAGTTTATGAAATTGCTGTTCTAGCTTAGGCCAGATGATCTCTGACTCAATTGACCAGGGATCTTCCACCAAGGTATTAAAGCTGCCACAAATCTGTCCTTGATTTTTTCAAGAATAATACCACTCCTCCCCTCCGGAGCCTAGTGGAGCTTAGGTGTCTTTTGCTCAATAAACACTCAAAATGCCCGGTCTGGGAATCGAAAGCGCGTTCTTACGACCACGAGTCCGCTGCCCTAACCACTGGGCCATTGCGGCTCCAATCTTGCTGTTCATGCCTTTTCTTGGGGTCCTAAAGATATAGTAATGATTCAAAATCAGAATAGGATCGAAGTCAGGACTGCATATTCCAGCATCTCTTTTCCTTTCTTTAAGACAAAACGGTGTGATATGAGGGTAAATTAACTACTGTTTCCTACAGGTCAGTCGATTATGTAGACTCTCCCAGGTTTGTTATTTTAAGAAGTAATGATAAGGGAGTATTCTTTGCATAGATGTGGCTGTTTGTGATAGTTACAGCGATGGGGTGTTGTTGCATAAGTCGAAGAGTGTAAGGAGAAAAACAAAGTTGTGACCCAGAAGCATTTCTAAAATACGATCTAGAAAGAGCGAATATCAACAAATATTACACGTTTGGAACTATAGGCAGTTGGGCATTGCATCAGACTCGGTCTAGACCTTCCTGGTGAAGGATATCAATTAATGAAAGATCTCAACAACAACATATAAACTGACACAATCACATGCTTTTTATATAAAACAAGCCTACACAAATATGATTAACATGGAAGCACTCCGTCGATTACGACGATGAGGGTTCCGGTTGATCCGAATCAACGGAACAGCCTGCTCGTGAAATTTACGTGTAAGTGGCTGAGCACTCAACAGACACGTGCACCCTTAACGTAGTTCTCGGGGATATTCAGCGTGACACAGAGAGTGACAAGGCCGGCCCCTTGAAATACAGGTACAACAGAAACAGGAAGTAAGAGTGAGAGAAAGTTGTGG
>NC_043005.1:9811472-9846472 GCF_006345805.1 Octopus sinensis | reverse complement strand
ATCTGTTTCAGACTGTAGTAGAAACTATACACTTCAAATTCGACGGTTAAATGACGTGCATTTAAAACATATTCCATAAACATCACTCGTATCTCTCTCTCACACGCACATACACACAACCCCCCCCCACACACACACAAATAGGTGTATGTGCATTATGTTGCGTTATATACATAATTAGTAGTATAGTTTTCATAAAAGATTGTCTGATGTGTATACTTCAAATTATTTTGTAAAGTCAGAATGAGTGGATTTGATAGACGGAAAGTGAAAGAAACCCGTCGTATATATATATATATATGTGTGTGTGTGTGCGTGTGTGTGTTTCTGTTTGTCCATCCACCTACACTTGACAACCGATATTGGTGTGTTTACGTCACCGTGACTTAGCGGTTCGGCAAAAGACACCGATAGAATAAGTACCAGCCTTACAAAGAAGTCCTGGGGTAGATTTCTTCGACTAAAAGGCTGTGCATCAGCATGGCCACAGTCAAAATAGCTGAAACAAGTAAAAGAATTTTAAAAATATATCTAAACGAAAGGTTTCCACACAGTTTCCGTCTACCAAATTCACTCACAAGACATTGTTCAACCTGATGCTATAGTACATGAAATTTGCCGAAGTGGTCCGGTAGTGGGTCTGAACCCAGAACTACATGATTGCAAAGAGAGCTATTTAGCCAGGCACTTATTTCTCGCTATGTTAACATATGTTGCTTGTTAAATCCCAATTTAAAAGGTTTGTCTTAATAACATGAAACAATAGCTTTAGTATATCCTCCCTGACACGACTTAGTTTTAACGCTAAAGTACCATGATCTTTGGTAACGTTTTAGGGCGTGTTATGGAGTTTTCTCTACATTCTCTACAGTCAAACATGACCATGGAGTGTGCCTCGTTAACCGAACAGCACCTCTCTTCATATGCATAACTGAATCTATAAATTTATGAGACAGTAGTTTTAAACCCTTGTGTAAACAAAGACATTTGGTGTAGAAAATAATAAAATTGTGACGTTAAATATGTTTACAAATATTTATTAAAACCATTAAACTGTGCGGCATTGTCTATAGATGTATACATGTGCATATGCTTAGATAATCAATCACTCACATACACATACATACAGGGAGGCGTGTGTGTGTGTGTGTGTGTGCATATGCACGCATGTGTACGTTTAATATATTTCTATACCTCTACTGAGATATATACGCGAAGGTAAATCGATAATTACACTTCCCACCCTTCATATACCCTTGCCCCCTCTCTCTCTCTCTCACACACTCTGACAAACGCACACACACTGATAACACACACACAAGTGCATCATGATATATATATATATATATATATATATATATATATATATACAGGCGTTGATATGTATGTAAGTAAGCATATATATATATATATATATATATATATATATACACACATACAGACGTGTATATATATATATATATATATATATATATATTTACTTATACAGTGTTATATTGTTGTTTAGGGACCATCCAACCTTAATGCAGCTTTGTACAATGTCACTTCTCGAGCATCCATAACCGTATCAATGCTGTTGTTTATTGCCAAATATTGCATAACCGCAGTTTTATAGTCTAACGCTTGCTTCATTTATATTCTGTAGCATCTCGATATTCCATCATAAGAAGTTAGTGTCTAGCATGGCGTCATTTTGCCTGTTATTTTCTGTTATCGTTCATCAATATTATTTGTGTTATCACTGTAATATTTTGTAGTTCGCTTTTCACTTCCATGATTACACAATTTGCTGTTATGTTTCACGCTACCGCAACGACAAGAAAGAGAAGACAGAAATCGCTGTTCTTTCCGCATGGATAAGAAGTGAATTTGCTGTTTACTATTTGGATCAAAAGTTGCTCCCCCTATCAAATGTAGTTACTCTATGCGGTTAGCTAACTTGCTAGAAACAGGAGAAAATTTTCCCCCAAAATCATACATACTACAACATCAAACAGAACCAAGGAACATTTACGTACCCTTGAACGATACTGCCGCAGATGGAAATCCTTTAATCATAGTTCTCATTCGGAGTAAACAAAAACAATGAAATTTATTCTAGTTGCTTTCTAGAATTCCTTTGATTTTTTTTTTTTTTTTGCAAATTACTCTGTGGAAGGAAGCACTCCGTCGGTTACGACGATGAGGGTTCCGGTTGATCCGATCAACGGAACAGCCTGCTCGTGAAATTAACGTGTAAGTGGCTGAGCACTCCACAGACACTTGTACCCTTAACGTAGTTCTCGGGGATATTCAGCGTGACACAGAGAGTGACAAGGCCGGCCCTTTGAAAGACAGGTACAACAGAAACAGGAAGTAAGAGTGAGAGAAAGTTGTGGTAAAAGAGTACAGCAGGGATCACCACCATCCCTGCCGGAGCCTCGTAGAGCTTTAGGTGTTTTCGCTCAATAAACACTCACAACGCCTGGTCTGGGAATCGAAACCGTGATCCTACGACCGCGAGTCCGCTGCCCTAACCACTGGGCCATTGCGCCTCCAAATTACTCTGTAGACGGAATATGAACAAATGGTAAAGATGTTCATTAGGCAAACACGAGGTAACAGGTTCGATTCAACCGTGAGTAATCTTGTTGAAATGTCATTTTCTTTAGCCTCGAGCAGACTAATTCTTTGTAAGTGAAACTGGGTATCCACAAATTGTAATAAAAATCCTTTGGTTCATTTACAGCAATAATTCACATATGTATGCTTTGTCATACATCATGTCACGCAGAATCTTTCTGAGAATTACATTAAGAGTAGACGTAGCTATGGAATACTCAACCACTTACACATTAATTGTGACGCAGGTAACTGAAAAGCCGAATCTTCATCGTCGACAGAGTCTCACAAAACTTCACCCTATTGCCTAGAATAATATACTAAGATTGTTAAATGGCTTCCACAAATTAACTAAATTTATTAGGCAGAAGTGACTAAGAATTTTACAATGTCTTCAGGATAAAGGACATCTGATTAGTGTCCGTTCGAAATCTGCTCGAAATCTGCTGAAGCAAATGTACAGTGGTTTTGTTATTTGTTTAGATGTTTGTGTAGTGGATACACCTACTTCACCCTCCTAACCATAGACCCAATAGATTGTAGAGTGAAAAAGGAAGGGTCTTACTTAAAGGCACAGCACGTCGACCTCCTGGAAGGATTTCGAACACAAAACTATATTTTCTTGAACGTAATACGCTAACCACTAACCCACGCAAACCTGAATCGAAACAGCATTTTACGGATGCAAATCAAAATTAAGCTTACAAGAATAAACCTTCTTACTATATGGCCAAGGCCTGGAATTATTTAGGGGAGGGGATTCGTCGAGTACATCAACTCCAGTGCTCAGTCAATACTTCATTGACCTCGAGAGGACGACAGGCAAAGCCGATCTCAGCGGAATTTGAACTCAGAGCGTAGAGTCAGATGAAATGTCACTAATCATTCTGCCTGAGAGAGATTGTGAGTATGTGTGCGTGTGTATGTGTGTGTGTGTGTGTGTGTGTGTGTGTGTGTGTGTGTGTGTGTTGTGTGTGTGTGTGTGTGTGTGTGTGTGTGTGTGTGTGTGTGTGTGTGTGTGTGTGTGTGTGTGATGTCTCTTTCATCTATGTGCCGGGGTCTAATAAGAGAAGTTATGTTATTGTTTTGGTTTTGTTTTAATTTATACGTGTTGCATCAAAGTCTCAACCTGGGGCGGCAACGGAACACAAGGTTTTGCATCTGAAAATTCTAACAAGCAACGTGCCGTGCAACTGAAAACATTAATGTCTGTGGAAGAAAAAATACAGAATGAGTAAGACTGCATCTACATGGTAAGGAATTTATGTAGAATATGTGAAGTATCCATAAATATGATCTCTTGTAATTTGCTTACTTTGTGGCTGCCAGGGACTTGGTCTACATACTTATTTGCTCCTCCAAAAGCCCCGATAATAATTGGTAATGTTATTTTGAGATGCCACGTTCTTCCGATTTCAATTTCCAGGTCGTTATATTTACCCAGTTTTTCAAACGTTTCCACACATGTGACTTTTTCATCTGGGGCTGCAATGTCAATCAGATGATAAATATTTTCAATATGATTTTACTCTATGAAATCAGGTCGGTTGTCCAGATCAGTCTGAACTGTGAAATTCAAATGGATTGTAACCTTGGCATTCTGGATAACAAGTGTTTTCCAATCAATTGCTTTTGTGAGTGAGGTAGTGTGATATATTGACAAATGTATGTGCTGAGTTGCTCTGTCATACCATGTCAATATTATATATCATCATTATCATTATTGAGAGAGCCACGAGTGCCATCAAAGTGACGCTGGTTTACTAATATACGAAGCCAAATATACCCATCATGACTACTCGTCTGGATAAGGTTGCACCAGACACATGCATCACAACCTTATGTGCGTGACATGGTGAACTCATGTCAAAATAAACAGCGCATGACCTTGCACGTTAGATCCAGTTAGGTCCAGTTAGAATTTCCTTCTCCTGCTTGTGATCAGAGATGCAGATGTTGTCAGCCACTAAGGCACATGATCAAACGATTAGAGTCAAGCTAATGACAAGTAAATCTGAAGCATTCAGCAGAATATTGGTTGTAGCCCATCTTTCATTCTAAGACAAAACATGTAGAGGATAACACTTTCAATCAATTAAGATCATAAGCCACGAAACTCACTGGTTGGCTCTACATTATCTTTATCTTGTAAAACAGTTTGATTTTGTCTCATACAACCTAAAGGTGGCCGTCCAAGTCCGGCGAGTTAGGTACCTGTGACCTGCCTACGAAATTTTAAGATACATGGGGCCGAATCAAACAGTTTTAAAATATATGTAAATTTTCCATTGTTCACTCACGTGTATATATATATATATATATATATATATATATATATATTATATATATATATATATGTAAATATAGTAAATAGGGTAATAAAATAAATTATTATTACCAGTGATCTAACACAAAAGACAAATTAGTCATTAGACTATATGTTATTCATATATAGGTACATTAAAAGGCCTCTAAAAGAAGAAGCAAGTACTAGAGACATTCATGAAATGAAAATCAAAAACGTTTTTGATTTTCATTTCATGAATTTATCCCCTTTTTGTGTATCTAGTACTTGCTTCTTCTTTTAGAGGCCTTTTAATGTACCTATATATGAATAACATATATATATATATATATATATATATGCTACCTTTTCAGTTTTTTCTCGTGTCGTCCTTTATTAAATTTTTCTTAGTTCGTTATATGTGGTTTGTACCAGAAGGTAAGTTTGAGATATTTCTCAACATATAAAACTATTAGTAGTACTTAAATACATGCATTGTTTCCTTTAAATGATATGAATTTTAAGGCTTATGAAAGATTGGTGTATCCAGGTAGCAGTAACACTAGCAGAACCGGAACGTATTTCGGTTTTATGATATAATCAGCCCTAACACCTTTGGTACAATGATAGGAGAGAACGTGACCCAAAAGAACCTGGTGAATTCCTCCTAAAACTAATACTTTTTCACATGCTGGAGAAACTGTTGCAAGTTTATTCATTTGTAGGGAGAAGTAACACCCTGAAATAGTTATTATTTAACCACAGATCAAACTAGTGGAAGCACTCCGTCGCTTACGACGACGAGGGTTCCGGTTGATCCGATCAACGGAACAGCCTGCTCGTGAAATTAACGTGTAAGTGACTGAGCGCTCCACAGACACGTGTACCCTTAACGTAGTTCTCGGGGATATTCAGCGTGACAGAGAGAGTGACAAGGCCGGCCCTTTGAAATATAGGTACAACAGAAACAGGAAGAAAGAGTGAGAGAAAGTTGTGGTGAAAGAGTACAGCAGGGATCACCACCACCCCTGCCGGAGCCTCGTGGAGCTTTTAAGTGTTTTCGCTCAATAAACACTCACAACGCCCGGTCTGGGAATCGAAACCGCGATCCTACGACCGCGAGTCTGCTGCCCTAACCACTGGGCCATTGCGCTTCCACGATCAATCTAGTAAAGAAAGACCTAAAGTATTTCAGCCGTAACTATGTTATCTGTTTGTTTTCCTTTTCTTTCTCTGATGTATTGTACCTTTACATTGAATCCTGCAATGGAACCTTTCAGAATAGTTCCGTATTTCATGCAAGTCGAGTGAGTCCTTCTCCCGCTTAGAAGAAAGTAGTCATTCGATGTAACTAGTGTAGAGAAAAAATGCATTTAAGATTTAAGTATGATTTGAAGCAGAGTTTTTCGCAATTTTCAGCCCGTCGTGCCTCCGCTTATATATTTCCTCATTGGGGCTCGTTGGACAGTGGAGAACATGCTACTGTTACAACAACAACAGTGGAGGTACAATGGCCTAGTGGGTAGGGCAGCGGACTCATGGTCGGAGGATCGCGGTTTCGATTCCCAGACCGGGCGTTGTGTGTGTTTATTGAGCGAAAACACCTAAAGTACCACGAGGCTCCGGCAGCGGGTGGTGACGACCCCTGTTGTACTTTTTCGCCCCAACTTTCTCTCACTCTTACTTCCTGTTTCTTGTCCCCGTCTTCCTACGCAGCCGCTGAGCCTGGATGCGCATTCATCCATCCGTCGATGCTCTCGGTGTCGGGGGTTGGCCTGCTTTCTCTTCTGCGGGTCTTACGAATAGCAAAGGACCACGTTTCGGACTTCTCCCACTAATGGGACGAAGACCGCTTTGCTCAACAAACAAACAAACAACAACAACAACTACTACTACTACTACTACTACTGCTGCTGCTGCTGCTGCTGCTACGACTACTACTACTACTACTACTACTACTACTGCTGTTGCTGCTGCTGCTGCTTAGAGAAACCAACAGCGACAATAATAACAAAAATCACGGTTGCATGTATTGGCAAAAGGCCACGTATGTGTCAGGGAGAGACATATTATCAACAGGTGCTTCTATTTATCAGCCATGCACAGTTGAAAGACATATGTAACCCCCGTGGAATTTGGACTCAGAGACTGGAGAGAAGACAAAATTAAATACCATGAAATATGGTGCTCGATCGTTTCTGCTAAATTAAAAAAGAAAATATTCATATTTTCAGGCTGCTTATCACTGCTGCTTGATTTTGGCATCAATTCAATTACCTACAACACATTTCATAATCGACTTTTCCACTAGTAAAGTTCAGAGGACTAAGTGCTCTATTATTTCCACACCAGCGCTCTCCTATGTCTGTTATTCAATCACCAATAATAGCAGCTGCCAAGAGGTTGCAGATAAGTCTGGCATGTGAGCATAAAAATCGTAGGACAGACTATGCAAGCCAGGTGATTGGATCTTTTCGGTTTGAACGGCAGTTTTTTCTAACGGTGTCATATAAAATTGTCACCCATAATTATGACCCCAGTATCGATCTATTGCATTTCAATATGTTTTAGGGTTAGGGTTAAGGTGAGGTTTAGGGGGAAGGGTATCTTTTTTCTTCACAAATGTAAATAAGCCCAATCGGTTTCTTAAACGAGGGACATAGTCATACGGCAAAGAATGTTTTTTTTACCTCAATAGACGTCAGTGATTGGTTGAAATTGCAGAAATTGAAGAAAAAAAACCAACAAATATCTTACAAACTATAGAATTTTCTCAATAAAGCCAAGAGAAAAAGATGTTTTATGAACGCATTCTACCAGTATACGAAGTTTAAAATTTTTTAGTTACCTAGAAATTATGTTAAAAACTGCCGTTCAAACCGAAAAGATCCAGTGATTTTTTTCCCACAGCAAATCATCGCATTCCGTACTTAATAAGAATGTCCCCATTTCGTGGACGTCAAATAAAGCGAGATCAGTAGGAGCCGGGTACTTTATTGAGAGCAGAAAGATGAATGAGGAGATTGTTACTGGTGACATTTGAATCAAGAGAAAACTGCTCAACTTAACATTATCAATTATTGAGTCCTTATCTCTACCGAATGTTAGCATCTAAGATAAGACTTTTCTATCACATGTATAGATTGGAAGCACTCCGTCGGTTACGACGACGAGGGTTCCGGTTGATCCGAATCAACGGAACAGCCTGCTCGTGAAATTAACGTGTAAGTGGCTGAGCACTCCACAGACACGTGTACCCTTAACGTAGTTCTCGGGGATATTCAGCGTGACACAGAGAGTGACAAGGCCGGCCCTTTGAAATACAGGTACAACAGAAACAGGAAGTAAGAGTGAGAGAAAGTTGTGATGGAAGAGTACAGCAGGGATCACCACCATCCCCTGCCGGAGCCTCGTGGAGCTTTAGGTGTTTTCGCTCAATAAATTAACGTGTAAGTGGCTGAGCACTCCACAGACACGTGTACCCTTAACGTAGTTCTCGGGGATATTCAGCGTGACACAAATAGTGACAAGGCCGGCCCTTTGAAAGACAGGTACAACAGAAACAGGAAGTAAGAGTGAGAGAAAGCTGTGGTGAAAGAGTACAGCAGGGATCACCACCAACCCCTGCCGGAGCCTCGTGGAGCTTTAGGTGTTTTCGCTCAATAAACACTCACAACGCCCGGTCTCGGAATCGAAACCGCGATCCTATGACCGCGAGTCCGCTGCCCTAACCACTGGGCCATTGCGCCTCCATGTATAGATTAATAAATATATGTCATAGTAGCAGAGATACCCGGCGTTGCTCGGGATAACAATAGCATATCTTGTTTATATATATTACAGTTAATTTTGAAACAGGTGATAGAGGAAAGAGCAGCGATAACAAAACATTTGATTAAATCATAGTCTAATTCGAATAATCGATATATAATACGTCCGTTTGGAGGATTCCACGCCCTAACCTATCATGGAAAATTGGCGGCGGGAGGTTTGTAACTTTTGAACCCACCAAAAATGACCACTGGGTCGATGCGCCTCCCCGCTTGTTGTAGTTGCTTGTCTTATTGGGTATGTTTCTGCTTCCTGTGGCTTGTGTTTCTTTTCCTGTAATTTTTTCCTTGGGCGGTGTGTTTTCATCTTTCTTTCTTTCATGTTCTTACCTCTGTCAACTCTGTCACTCTCATAACATTTCCTTCTTGACTCTAGTAAAATGACATTCCTGATAATCACTGATTCCAACTGAGAACAGCACCAACTAACTCCACGCTTCACGCATGTCAGTCGTCAGGTATGTATATGTATGTGTAGTGGAGGCGCAATGGCCCAGTGGTTAGGGCAGCGGACTCGCGGTCGTAGGATCATGGTTTCGATTCCCAAAGTCGACCTCGGCGGAATTTGAACTCTTGAGGTCTTATAGTATTACCATGTAAACTTTGATTTGATTTTGTTGAGCCGTTTGAGAATGCACTGGGAATCGGTTTACGATCGTAAGGTAGTAAGTTTGATCCTGGCGGAGCTACGTGTACGTAAGGAAAGCATTACTCTAGTCCACTTACCTGGTAAAAATGAGTTGGACTTGTAATTCAGAGGGCCAGTATAGTTACATTCGGTGTCACGCTGAATTTGAATCTTCCTGAGAACTACGTTAAGGGTACGCGTGTCCATGGACTGCTCACCTACTTACACTATAATTTCCACTTTAGTTCCGTTAAGCGGAACAACTGGAACACGTGAGGTCGTAACTGAGGAGGTTTCAGTACATCTACTCTAGTACTTTACAAGTGCTTTGATTTATCGAACCTGAATAGATGAAATGGAAAGTTGACACTGGCGAGAATTTAAATCAAGACATAAAGAATAAGAACAAATATCTGTTTCTTTATTGCCCACAGAGAGGACAAACAAGGATAGACAAACGGATTAAGTCGATTATATCGATCCCAGTGTGTAACTGGTACTTATTTAATCGACCCCGAAAGGATGAAAGGCAAAGTCGACCTCGGCGGAATGTAGCGGCAGACGAAATACCTATTTCTTTATTACCCACAAGGGGCTAAACACAGAGGGGACAAACAAGGACAGACATAGGTATTAAGTCGATTACATCGACCACAGTGCGTAACTGGTACTTATTTAATCGACCCCGAAAGGATGAAAGGCAAAGTCGACCTCGGCGGAATTTGAACTCACAACGTAACGCAGACGAAATACCGCTATGCATTTCGCTCGGCGTGCTGTTTCTGCCAGCTCACCATAGGAAACTTTCCTTAATCGCTTAGGTCTCTAATCCCGTACTCCTTCAGCAGCAGGAGAAAAGTACTCCCGTGACTATTGAGTGGCCAAAAATATTTCCCTTTCATAATTGTCCGGCAAATGACAGGTTTTTGATACAATCCCTCTTGTCACTTAACTTCCCGAGTCCGACTTCTTCCCCGACAGATACTTTATATTTAGGACCAGCGTTTGTGGTTTTTCCAGCAACAGGAAGCAATAACTGTTTTCCCTGCTTCTTTATCTAAACTTTCCAATGATTTTGCCAATGAATTTTCGTATTTGTATGAGAGCGCATTGTTGTCGTAACGTTTGATTATGTTGTACAAATTTACGTTTGGGAATATTAAATTGTAATTATCTGTACTTGAGAATATATTTGTTTGTTTTATTGCCAGCTTCTCTGTTTATCATTTTTAAAAAATTGTTTATCATTTTTTAAAATTTGTTTTCCTGAGTTCCGAGATTAAATGACTGATTTCTTTCAAAACGGGCTATTCAATTCTACTCACATTCTTGTTGCTAGCTCATACTGCTAGTAAAGAAACCATAATTGAAAGAGATTGTAAATACAATAAAATTCTTGAAAATATTTAGAATGATGCTGAAAACAGATCTGTCTATCTCAGATTTTGAGTTAGACGTGACGATATTCCAAAGTTCTATGCTTCTAAACTAATCCATTAAATAATAATTAATAATTTTCTTCCACTGAGACATAATGGCATTAAACTTCTTGAAGTGTTTCACAAAACCTCACTACAAGATGACGACTACTACTACTACTACTACTACTATACTACTACTACTACTAAGGTGTTTAACAATTTAAATTATCTCATAAGCTGCACAACCGCTAAAGCTGAAGAAATTCAGAGTTAAAAGTAAAGCAAAGAAAATAAGCGCACACCTACGATAGGAGAGGATATTTGATAATCAAACTGTGTGTTTCAATAGAAATCTGTGAAGTCCAATTGCTGTAATTAAAAAAACGACACTGTGGATATTGGAAAGAAAGAAACCCTATTGAAATCAGTGTCTGTTTGAAAAATATTTGCCCGTTTTGGGGCAAGATATAGTTCAATTGCTAACCCGATCCTAATAGAGAAAATGTCGCACATCTCTACATCATAAATGATTTCAAAAAACAAAGTCAGGAAAATGAAGGCTGATCAACTTTATATTGTTGTTATGGACTGTCTGCAGAGGAAATTCCTTCTTATCGAAAGATTAAGTCCCAATAAATAATTAGACATCCGCAACGTGGCCTCTCAGGAATTGCTTTTCTAAAATATCATCAGCCAGCTACAGGACACACACACACTGCACACACACATATGCATACACACACGCGCACATATATACACATATCTATGTCTGTGTACATATATAAAAACGTGTTTTATATATATATATATATATATATATATATATATATAGGTATCATCTGTCTGGATGTTTTGAGTTCTTGTCCCATTTTGTGTATTATATATATATATTATATATATATATATATATATATATATATATATATATATTTATAGGTGTACACACACACACACATATATATATATATATATGTGTGTGTGTGTACAACATTGCGGTAAAGCCGGACTCTGTGTCAAGGTGAAAAGATCGGCAACACTCTGATGGCGGATGTCAACTATCCCGTAACGTTTATATGAATGCTCTATTGGATGCGTATCTTTGACCTTTTGCACACACTATCTGCTAGCGATGAAAATCACAATAACGTAATTTCGATCCCCCAGAAACAGCTGTCGGGTTTGGAATTTTATACCTTCTTCTAGTCATTTCACTGCGGCCATCCTGTATCACCGCCTTTTAATAGAAGAAAACGATCCAGGACGTATTCTTTGTAGGCGTAGTCCTTACTCTATCGGTCTCTTTTGCTATACCGATAAGTTACAGAGACGTAAACACACTAACATCGGTTGTCAAGCGATGGTAGCGGGAACAATCATAGACACACAAACATACGTATATATATATATATATATATATATATATATATATATATAAATATGACGGGCTTCTTTCAATTTAACTTAACCATATCCGCTCACAAAGTTTTCGTCGGCCTGACGTGCCACGCAGTGAGATTGAACCCGAAATCATGTGGTTGGGAAGCATGGTTTTTTTCCACAAAACCACGCCTGCGCCCCTTGCAAATATATAAATGTGTATATACTTAGACGTAAATCTTCATCTTCTGAATATTTTTATTTATTATTTCTCTCTCTCTCTCTCTCTCTCTCTCTCTCTCTCTGCATATATATATATATATATATATAAGAAATTAAAAAAGGAAAATATGCAAACTTTAAATAGTTTTAATAAAATTTTTAAGATATCGACCGGTTTCGCTATCGCTATTCATGATGTTTGACATATTGGAATATGTATTTTCTTAAGAAGAAATTTTTTCAATGTTGCGTGTGATGATATTTAAGAATGAATGACTTCACAAGTAGAGAAATGAGGGGAGGTAATTGGTTATCGTTATTAATGTTATTGTTGCGGGTAAGGAAAATAACTGTTCAGCTTTCGAGATTGGGAGGGGAATATATTTGTACAGACAAAAAAAGGTTTCGAAAATCTTATATGGATATAGATAGATAGATTCAGATGAATATGGTACTTAAGTTGAGGCACCAGTATTTAGTACGGTATTATCAATACAATTACAAAACAAGGTGATTAAAATCAAAATAAACAACAAGGATATCCAGAGGGAAGCAGTACGATCGTTTCACGCAACTCCATTTAATTGAACAATGAAACAATTACATCAATTTAAATTAAACGATCGTACTGCATTACTTCTGGATATCCTTGTTGCTTATTTTGATTTCACACACACCCACACACACACTCACTCTCTCACACACACACACACACACACACACACACACACATAAGCACGATAAAGTAATTGTCTGAATTCAAAATATATATTGTTGATAAGACTGACTACATCATTCAAATGTGTATCGCAGCACCACTGTACTGAATTAAACGAGAAAAAATGTCAACCAGTAATAATATAAAGGAACGTAGTAACGTTCTTTTATTTTATTTATCTATGCGTCCTTTCCAAGCCTAGCCAGGTTCATGGGCCCGGTTTCCGGTTTTTATGGCGTATGTGTTCCCTCCAGCTGGACGGGACGCCAGTCCATCGCAGCGTTACTCAAGAAACAGGAAGAGAGAGTGAGAGAAAGTTGGAGCGAAAGAGTACAACAGGGTGCACCCCTCCCCTGCCGGAGCCTCGTGGAGGTTTTAGGTGTTTTCGCTCAATAAATACACACAATGCTCGGTCTAGGAATCGAAACCGCGAGTCCGCTGCCCTAACCACTAGGCCATTACGCCTCCACAACGTTCTTTTGGAACATGACAATTTGCACATGGCAACTGAGATATAATAGTTAACACAGAAATTCCATGTCCCAATTTACACGTGACACATGTGAGACATGAATATTCAAAGAGATAATAAAGTTTGAGAAAATCGAACCAGATAATCATTACCGAAGCCCATTAGGAAAATATCTGCAGCTTCCTCATATCATCTTCGACGGACGTCAGTACATCAACAAAGACAACGGATTAGCGATTCAAATGTAAACACGTAAAAAGAGAGATATCCAGTTTGTGGTGGTGGGTGCGGTTGGATACAGAAACGGTAACTGTAATAATAGGTGATGTGGGAATGATAAAATTATGCAGGCAGGCAAATCCATATAACCAAAACCAAAAGGAATACACAAGACTTTCTTTTTCATCATACATTAGAGAGGTAAAAAAAACAAAAAAAAAAAAACAAAGAAAAACAAAGAAAAACAAACAAAATCTACTCATGACGAACAGAACATTAGCTCAGTTTTGCAGTTAAATCACGCATTAGAAAAATGAACTACTACTACTACTACTACTACTACTACTACTACTACTGCTGCTGCTGCTGCTGCTGCTGCTGTTGCTGCTACTACTACCACTATTACTACTACTACTACTATTACTACTACTACTACTACTACTACTACTACTACTACTACTACTACTTATAATAATGATGATGATGATGATGATGATGATGATGATGATGGTGATGATAATAATGATGGTTATGATAATAATGATGATGATGATGATGAGGAGGAGGAGAATAATAATAGTAATAAATATTATTATTATTATTATTATTATAGTGGTAATGACGACGGTGATGACGACGGTGGTGGTGGTGGTGGTGGTGGTGGTGCTGCTGCTGCTGGTAGTGCTGGTGTTGTTGATAAAGATAATAATACATGTAGTAATTGGTGCTTCGGGAATTATCAAAAACATGCAAACACATACATAACCAAAACCCACTGGACTTCCAAATATGCATAACTTACAGAAAACAGTAATGCTAGGCACCACGCGAATATTATATAGAGTTCTTTTCACTATAGTAAAAATAACAAACACAACGCAGCACATATCCAAGACGTGCAGAGCTGCGCTCAATGGTGCAGCGAAACGCAAGCAACATAAATATGAAAGCTGAATAAGGAGAGCAATAATATTTTCAAATTTTGGCTGATAGTTAACACTTTTAGAGGGAAGCGTTAGTCGATTACATCACGCCAGTAATTCGCTGGTACTTTAATTTCTCGACTCCTAAAAGGATGAAATCCGAAGTTGACTTCGTTGGGATTTGAACTTAGTACTAACAACAACAGCAGTATCATCATCATCAGCAACAACAACAACAACAACAACGATAATAATAATAATAATAATAATAATAATAATAATAAAGAATTAGACCCAGCGGAGAGCTACAAGTACCTAAGGGTAATTGAAGGGGACGGAATAAGGCATTCAGAGATGAAGGAAAGGATCAGAAGAGAATGTTGTCGCAGAGTAAGAGCAATACTCAAGACAGAGCTGAATGCGAGAAACAGGATCGAAGCGATCAATGATTTAACCATACGAGTCGTGACACAAACCACCTCCAGTGCTTGAAAATGACCACATCTCACTCCTCTGGAACTTCACCATTCAAACTGACAGAAAGATAGATGCGAATAGGCAAGACATCATATTGAAAGACTTCAGATAAAAAACATACCGCCTCATTGATATAACTGTCCCAATCGATATAAACGTATCTGTCAAGACCTACCAAAAACTGAGCAAATATAAAAATCTTGAAATAGAAATCAGCAAAATGTGGAACCTGAAGACTAAAACAATACCTGTTGTCATAGGTGCCCTGGGAATGATAGCAAAAGGGGCTGATTGCTACATAACTCAGAAACCAGGAAACCCCAAAATGGCAGAAATTCAAAAGATAGTGCTCATGGGAACTGCTCATATCCTACGCAAAATACTTTCTATGAAATCTCAAGTTGACTTAGCAGATGGGGGCCTAGTTAGAATTTTCTTCAGATCGTGTAGTCAATCCCGCTGAAAAGGTCCCTAAATATGGGTTGTTTAAGGATGTTGAACGAAACACACGTTTCCAGAGGTGAAGTATCCAAACCCAAAAGAATTCTTTTCAACACATGCCCATGATGCTTCCCCACTACTTCTTCTCGTGGTCAGAGATGCACATATCATTAGCCACTGGTTAAGGTCAAACAACTGACAAGCAAATCTGTGGTATTGAGCAGAATATTTGCCGTAGCCCATCTTTTATACCAAGACAAAACAATGTACATGATAACACTTCCAATCAATTAACATCAGAAACCATGAGAGCCACAGCCTGGTATTGCATCAGGGAATACACATTATTATTATTATTATTATTATTATTATTATTATTATTATTATTATTGTTTGGGTAAAGACCCCCTTCGGTCATGAATGACCATGGGATTGCACCTAGAAAGTTACCCTCCTAAACACAAGTCCGGGCACGGTTGTTTATGGAAGACCAGCAGTCGCCCATGCATACCAGCCTCCCCTCTCCACGCCACCAGTGTTATCCAAAGGAAAGACAAAGGTCGATACAGCTTGGCACCAGTGACGTCGCAACTCATTTCTACAACTGAGTGAACTGGAGCAACATGAAATAAAGTGCCTTGCTCAAGAACACAACACGCAGCCCGGTGCGGGATTCGAGCTCACAACCTCACGATCGTAAGCTCGACGCTCTAACCACTGAGCCATGCGCCTTCACTATATTATTATTATTATTATTATTATTATTATTATTATATTATTATTATTATTATTATTATTATTATTAAATGTGTGGCATTTGCTCTGTATTTGTACAAGATGACTCCAAGTCTCAGCCAAAGGTCTCAGGAGATAACCAGTTAGAAGTTGAAGTCGGCATTATGACTAAAGTAGCATATTTGTTTCCCCTGGGTATTCTCCTAGAGATTATCTGTCACCCCATAATAAAATTAAAAGCTTGTTTTGAAAGTAATTTAATGATAAGATGATAGTGTGATCTTAAAATGGCAGCAAAAGATGGTTGCAATTAGGTACATTTAAAAGTACTTTTAATAACGTTCACAAATTCAAATGTTTTTGGAATGGCGTAGACAATGTACATTATTTACATTATTTACTTTACTTACATTCGACGGATATTTGTCCTCATCATGTTTGTTGTTGACACAATGTTTCGGCTGATATACCCTCCAACCTTCATCAGGTGTCTTGGCGGAATTTCGAAACAGGATTCACATTCCTAAGGTATTTTTCGATGTTATTATTATTACTATTAATATTATTAGTATTGTTCAGTTCACTGCTTGGAATCGAACTCGGAATCTTGAGGTTAGCAGCCCGCGCTCTTAACCACTACGCCATATGGGATGGGCTACTCGACTAGGCGTAGTGGTTAAGAGCGCAGGCTACTAACCCCAAGATTCCGAGTTCGATTCCAAGCAGTGACCTAAACAACAAGAACAACAACAGCAGCAGCAACAACAATAACAACAACGACAACAACAACAACAACAACAACAACAACAATAATAATAATAATAATAGTAACATAGAAAAATACCTTAGGAATGAGAACCTAAGTTCGAAATTTCCCCAAGACACCTGATGAAGGCTGGAGAGTATATCAGCCGAAATGTGTTAATAAATAACAAGATGAGGACAAATGTCCGTCAAATGTAAATAATGTAAATAATGGGCATAATTCCTTCACTCTTAAATACAGAACTACGTAGACAATATTTTTCTTAGGATATGAGCAGTTCCCACTAGCACTATTTTTTGAATTTCTTCCATTTTTAGATTTTCTGTAATCTGAGACATAGAACAATCAGCCCCTTTTGCTATCATCTCTAGGGTGCCTATTACAACAGGTAGTGTTGTATTACAAGATCTTTATACTTGCTTAGTTTTTGTTAAGTCTTAACAGATACGTTTATGTCGATGGGGACAGTGATATCGATGAGGAAGCATGATTTTTATCTGAAGCAATCCAGTATAATGCCTGGCCTATTTACATCTATCTTTCTGGCAGTTTGAACAATAAAATTCCAAAGGAGTGAGATGTGATCATTTTCAAGCACTGGGGCGGTTTGAGCTCCCACCAGTTTTTATTGTGGGGTAGGTCCAGATTCTTGCAGATTCCCAGTGAATATACTGTGCTGCTCTTTCAGGCTTATTGAGATACAATGTAGCGCAACATTATCATTATTTGTATTCAGTAGTTTTATTTTTATAACGTAACTAGCATATCGCCCGGCGTTGCTCGGGTTTGTAAGGGAAATAACTATATAAGCATTTTTAGAGATGTAAAGTATAATAGCCATCTCAATATGGCTAACCACAAAGGGGAGGGGTGTTACTGTAGCTTTTTACGTTCTGATATTTAATAATAAATTTTTAGAGAGTTATTTCCCTTATATATGCCAAAAATGCATTAAAAATGGGAAAAATTGATGGTAAATTTTTTTTTAAATCGTAGACTCATCGTAGACGCGCGCTAATACCCAGAAGGGCTCGATATGAATCCCGACTATAAGATACCCGGTTTTGGTTAAACTGCACCGCAAAATGTGGGAGTAGTTAGGAATCTAAATCGTAGGAGACAGACAGCACACAACCTCACTTTTATATATAAAGATTTCACTTCACTCCGAACGAAGCTGTGTGTGCCTTGAGTACGTGCTATGGTTTGCTGTGATGCTCTTATGGTTACTGAACTGAAAGTGTCTTGCGTAGGATGTGTGCAGTGCCCAGTTGTGCAATATTCTGTATGTTGTATATAGTTGTAAGTCCTGGTGTTTTTGCTATGTATTTGTCTGAATATTTTTTTATCATACCTAATGCACCCACTATGATAGGAATTGTTTCTGTTTTTAGATTCCACATTCGAGTTACATCTATTTCCAGGTCTTTGTATTTTGAAAGTTTCTCCATTTCTTTTATATATGGATGACCTAAAACTGTACGCTACAAATGATAAACAGCTGGAAACATTAATACAGACAGTACATGGATTTACCAAAGAAATAAACATGAAATTTGGCTCAGAAAATGTACCAAAGAACCTTGAAAAGAGGAAAACTAGTTAACAGTAGCAAGATCACACTAGACAAAGCCAATGAAATAAGAGAATTGGACCAAAGCCAGACATCCAAATATTTAGGAATCAATGAACTAGATACGATACAGCACACACAAATGAAAGAAAAAATAAAGAAAGAATACTATAGATGAGTTAGATCAATACTGAAAACAGAGCTCAGTGCTAAAAACAAGATAATAGGTATCAACACTCTAGCCGTCTCAGGGTATCATCATCATCATCATCATTATTATAAGGTGTCAGCTGCCCACAGCCAGCAGGCTAAGATCAGACTTCTTTATTGGTCATGCTTCAAGAACCCTACGGAAAACTTTTGCAATTCCAAGCAATGTTAATTTTATAGGTGTTCTATCTTTAGAGTTGTACCAATCTTTTTCAGCCATTTTGGTAGTTGAGTGCTGATACTTCCAATTGTACCGGTTGCTTCTGGTATCGCGTCTACTCTCTTCATCGCCCACAACCTGCGTATTTCTCACTTAAATTCATCATTGTTGTTCACTTTTTGTTCCTCTTTCTCTTCGATCCTGTTGTCACCAGAAGATGCTATGTCGATTATCAGGCATGTTTTGTTTTTTTTTACTTTCCTGTTCACCAAAAAAGATGTCAGATCTCCGATGTCTAATCTGATGGTCACACTGAATCATTGCAGTCTTCATTCTCAGTAACACCTTCTGGGATTTGGTATAGTTGTTGTCGTCATCATCATCATCATCATCACCACCACCACCACCACCACCACCACAACCACCACCACCACCACCATCATCATCATCATCATAATCATCATCATCATCATCACCACTCATTATTATTAATGTTCATTTATATTCCTGGTGATAATTTTGTAAAATAATATAAAAAAGATCATCATAAAATAAAAAAATAAAATTATAGAAAAACGAAATATGATTAGCGCAAACTTTATGTGCGTTCACACCTGACGTAACTATAGGTACATTAAATTACAGTCCCAAGATAATCGCATTTAAGAATTTCTTCCAAAAAATTCTGTTTGTCTTGTACATGATTCAACACACATTTTCACATCGTCATGTGTTTTTCTTTTCTTATCTTGGTCTTTTGTTTTGATGTTTGCTTCACAATTGTCCGCTAATATTCCAGGCATCACAAACACCATTATACTGTATTAGGATCTGAAGCTTTCTGGATCATTACTTTGAGGTTCACGTTAAAGATAATTCAAACATTCGAAGAAAAAAAGTAGCGTGATAATATATACAAACGGAAACATTCGAAAGGAATTCAAAACATGAGCATTCTTCAATATTTGACTTATGGATGAAAAGAAAGAATAAGGCGGATATTAATTCATTGAATTATCATATGCAGAATAGGTGATCTTTTCATGTATTTGCATGGAAGCCACATGGCTTCATTATCGTGTGTTTAATCACTCAAATATTAGAAAGATGGCTATTATTAATGTAGTTTTTGTCTAGCTGAATGGCTAAATGCATTTTAATAACACGGGACCGTCTTTGAGAGCAAATAAGGCATTTTAGCGAGCAGATATTTGAAGATTTCATAATAAATATTGATGGCAGTCAGCATGTATTCATAGCTCCGATATTTTGCTCAAAAGCAAAATACAGCAATAGGGAATTTTACTTCTCTTAGAAAATAAAATAACAATTCAGGGAGCCATTAATTAGGAGGACACATGTTATATAGAAAGTCAGTAGTTTTGATAATTTCTAATATTATCATTCCTTAACATTTAGATATATATAGGCACTGAATTTGTGAATCGCTAAATGTGTGCATATGTGGAGAGAAACCTTTGATGCCCTTTATAGCTTTTTTTCTTTCAACGTTGGTTGCGAGAGAGACCTCGCTATAAATTAATATTTTAGCAAAACACACAAGACTTGTAAAGAGAACGATGTACTAAAATTTCGAGTAGTGATAAATTATTATGATCTTGTGAGTATGACTCATATATCCTCACTTATCAATAAAGGTAACGCTTGCACGGTCTATCTATCCTTATTGTGTCATGAAGTTTACAATGACTGACTGGTCGTTATATTTTTCTGACACTGGTTCTTTTATTCTTCGAATCATATTGTGATTAGTTTTGAGGCTGCTGTCTATTGCATGAAATTGTCTTGCACTTTAGACCATACACTCGCTTCCTAACAAAGGTTATTTCCTTTATCTCTCGGGTCTGTTTCTAAATCTTCCTAGGATACAACAAAGAAATCCAGTATGGTTTTACCGAAGCATAAGTATGTTATAGACCCCATTTTCACAATGGACTGTACAAGAATGGCGTCTGGCTTTTGGGAAACACGATGTCAAGCTTTA
The DNA here is from genome assembly GCF_006345805.1 of Octopus sinensis. Classification (NCBI taxonomy): domain Eukaryota; kingdom Metazoa; phylum Mollusca; class Cephalopoda; order Octopoda; family Octopodidae; genus Octopus; species Octopus sinensis. The sequence continues at coordinate 9,825,410 of NC_043005.1, read as the reverse complement.
AAAGTTATTTCAGAAAATGTACCATTCTTAAGATCATTTTTGAATGAAACTAAGAAATATAGCGTTTTATAATGATTATCATTATTTTAGCGCATGTACACTTTTGATGTTGACGACGGCTCATCCTATATACTCATACGTTTCTATGGTCAACATAGGTAATTTTCACCACGCGGAAAATAAAATCATCATAGTCCTTGGTTGTTGCCAGTTCATGAAGTGTGTTATTTTGTTCCTCTTCAGTTTTCTTCTCAGGGATTAGACTACGGATGACTAAATTACAACAGGTAAATAGCCCATTGTCTATATTATAGTGCATTGTTGTACCATTCAAAAATTGTTATTCTTTACAGACAATACAGAATGCTTTAAGCGAACCACAACACTCTCCAATAAAAAAAAAAAAAAAAAAAATAATAATAATAATAATAATACTTCGCTCATGTTCTACATTTCAATCCAACAGCAGATTTCTTTGTACCTCATGTTCATAGGTTTGGTAACAGAAACAAACCTCCATTTATATGCTAAGCTTTATCCCTCATACTTGTAATATATTGTACTCTAGCACCCATTCTTTATCCCATACTCCACCCATCCGTCCAATTAAATCACAATAATTCTTATTCAGGTGTTTGATTGCATAAAAATAGAAAACGTTACCATGGATCCTTAAATGTATTTAGTTTTATAATCTTGATGTTATGAGCTTTAATCGTGTTAGAATCAATTTAAACGTTATCCATTTTAATGAATGCATTAATATTTTATAAATCTTAATCTTCCGAACAAATTTATCATATGTTTCTTTAATTAATAGGTTGCTTTCAACCATTTTGTGCTGTTGCTGAGAATATTAGATATTAATCAGTTCTCGTGATATTTGAATTCTGCTACAGCTACCACTTTTTTTTTTCAGTCTCTTTAAAAATAATCTTAGGTCTTCCATAAACAAGATTCGCTTCGACTGTATGCTGACGAGACCATATCATATTTGCTAGAGACGTGCCAGTCGACCTCAAAAACGAATAGTTTGTCCTGTACGAGTACTTTCGGAAACCAAATATGTTTCTTTTTTTTCTTCCTTTTATTTATTTCTGTCGTTTGACTGCGGCCTTGCTGGAGCACCGCTCTGAAGGGCTTTGGTCGAACAGATCGACTCCAGGACGTGATTGAAAGCCTACTACTTATTCTATCGCTCTTTTGCCGAATCGCTAAGTTACGGGGACATAAACATAGACACAAACACACGCACACACAAACACGCGCACAGTTTTAAATATATTATATATATATATATATATATATATATATATTATTACTATTATTTAAATATATATATTTAAATAATTATATTTAAATTATATTAAATAATTAAATAATAATATATTATTATTATTATATTATTATTATTATTATTATTATTATTATTATTATTATTATTATTATTATTATTATTATTATTCATTCATTCATTCATTCATTCATTCAAGGGATTCTTTTTTCTTTTTTTCATTTGTTTCAGTCATTTGACTGCGGCCGTGCTGGAGCACCGCCTTTAGTCGAAGAAAATCGACCCCAGTTCTTTTTTCTTTGTAAGCTTAATACTTATTCTATCGTACACTTTTGTCGAACTACTAAGTTACGTGGACGTAAACACACCAACATCGGTTGTCAAGCGATGATGGGAGGACTAACACAGACACACAAACCTACACACACGCACATATGCCCACACACATGCACACACACAAACACGCAAACATATATATACATATATATATATATACACGACGGGCTTCTTTCAGTTTCCGCCTACCAAGTCCACTCACAAGACTTTGGTCGGTTCAAGGCTATAGTAGAAGACACTAGCCCAAGGTGCCATGTAGTGGGACTGAACCCGGAACCATGTGGCTGGCAAGCAAGCTACTTACCATACAGCTATTCTATACAGCTATGAATAAATAATAATAATTATAATAATAATAATAATAATAATAATAATAATAATAATAATAATAACAGCAAAAAAAACCTTAGGAATGAGAACCCAGAGTTGAGTTCAAAATTCTACCAGGAAACCTGATGAAGACTGGAGTGTAAATCAGCTGAAATGTTGTGGTAACAACAAACAAGATGAGGTCACATATCCGTCCAATTTAAATAATATAAATAATGTATAGAATTTCTCGTCTCTAAAATATAGAACAGTAGTGTTTTTTTAGATTACATTTTTACAGGAATTATTAAAGGTGAGGTTTCAAAATTTGGCACAAAGGCAGCAGCTTTTGAGGAGATGGAGGAGTCGATTACATCGACTCAGTACTTGAGTGGTACTTCTTTTGCCGACTCCGAAAGGATGAAAGGCAAATCCAGTCTCGGCGGAATTTAATCTCAGAACGTAAAGACGGACGAAATGCCGCTAAGCATTTTGTCCGTAGTGATAACGGTCTTGCCACTTCGTGACCTTAAGGACTTATAGAGTGAAATTATGTTAGACCTTAGCACATCATCGATCATTATTCTGGTTATCTGATGTAACAATGACTAACCTATAGACTCATCCTTATAAGGATTCCTTAGAAAACGTGTTTGAAATGTATTATTTGAAGCTGGTTGAAATATTTCATCCACACATTCTTTATTCGTAAATTATCTCACTCATTCTGATTAACATGTACTACTACTCCGATATCAGACGGATGTAGCGTTAACAAATAATAGCATTAATACATAATAGCTACTCTATCATGGAAGCAAATGAATAATACACCTTACCAACACAACCATGTAACCCAGTCTTTGTAAACTTGATGTGTTATCCAGACTTTATTCATGGCCGTGTATAGAAAATTCTGTTGCTTCCTCTTAGAAAAATTATATTCTATAATGTGTCTGAGAGAAAAATATTGTTCTTGAGACAGAATCTCCTTCACCAAAAATTACAATCCGCAGAGGACACACGTAGAATTTCTTGTCTGAGCTCTTTACCTCTACGAAAATGGTATCTTCTCTTGCGAACTAGAACTGACATTTCATATATAACCTTCACTTGACCTACTAGTTGTCTTTCTGCAGCATCATTCTTTCTATGTTTTAACTTTCAGACAGCACATTAATAAATTTATCCAAATATTATTCTACAATTTCGTAGCACTAAGAAAGTCATTTCCACTCTCATAACAATCATATCTACAGTCGCCTTCTTGCATAAACAGCAGTAATCTCACCAGTAATGTCTACACAGCTCATACGCACAGTCCTTCCTCTTGCGACTAATTAACAGTATCTATATGTGAGTAGACAAAACAAAACATTTCTTGGCGAGCTGTACTTGCTGCAGCTTTTGTTAAAATAATGTCATGTTTTCAGCCATTTCCATTATAGTAAACAGACGCCTTTTCCTTGACCAGCCGCCATATAGTTGTTCACATACGCCGTTTTCGCTAACAGGTCTTCATGTCATGTCTTTTTCAATTACGCCTTGAGCAATTTCTTTTCTCTTGATATAGCTTTCCTATATATTTACATTTTGCTAACTTTCTACGTATCAGCTGATAACGTATTCAACACAATACAATGAATTATTCTAATCTATCTATCTATCTATCTATTATCTATCTATCTATCTATCTATCTATCTATCTATCTAGCTATCTATCTATCTATCTATCTATCTATCTATCTATCTATTTATCTATCTATCTATCTATTATCTATCTATCTATCATCTATCTATCTATCTATCTATCTATCTATCTATCTATCTATCTATCTATCTATCTATCTATATATATATATATCTATCTATCTATCTATTCTATCTATCTATCTATCTATCTATATCTATTTATCTATCTATCTATCTATCTATCTATCTATCTATTATCTATCTATCTATCTATCTATCTATCTATCTATCTATCTATCTATCTATCTATCTATCTATCTATCTATCTGTTTGCTTGTCAACAGATATGCTTGTATATGTCACTCTTTACTCTTTCCACTTTGCTCTTACACACATACTAAACAAAACACACAAATACACACACACACACACATAAATATATACACATATATAGTTTTGTGTATGTGCATGTGTATGTGAGGGTGTGAGTGTTTGTGTGGGAGTGAGAGTATGTGTGTATATCTGTGGAAAAAACTGTGCAGACGAATGATATTAACTGCGATGCCTCCGAAAGTTTATTACTCATGTAAGGGCCACACGTAATGGTAATGTTAAAGATCATGACCAATTTCCAGTTCAAGTCCGAAGATTGCAGCCATGCTGGAACACCACCGTTTGCTTTGGTGTTCGCACCGCCGTCTGCTTTCCCTCAACCTCTTCTGATATGGGACATTTAGTGGATGAGGGAATTTAACGTTGATTCTCTCGTCTGTGTTTCTTGACTTGAGGTAGGTTTATCCGGAACTCCTAACAGAAGGATATCTACTTTTGTTTTGAAAACGCATACACCCCTTACATGCAGGTCTCTCAGGTATTGTGGGATGATATTGAAGAGCTGCGGGCTCTTGAAGCTCAAGCTAATGCAGTAATTGGTCCTGTATGCTGATGGCAACGTTGGGATTTTTGGTACTATGCAGTGGCGCCCCGTCCTGCCATTTGTGTCGCCGACAGTGCCAAAGTTTGGTACGAGTTCTAGGATTTCCCAGATGCGTATTACTGCATATCTTTCGCTCCTTCGTACTAGAGAGCAGATTCTTAACTCTTGCAGTCTCTCCCAGTAGCCGTTAAGCTCGTCTTTTTTGTGAAACCAGTCTTCGCTGGAGCGTTTCAAGTTCCGTCGTCAATTTGACACTGTTTTGAATGTATATATATATGTATATATATATATATATATATATATATGCATGTATATGTGTGCATGTGCAAATGCATAAATGTATTGATGGGAATGAGTAAATGAACGAAACAAAGCAACGCCGAATACATATATTTGGATTTATATGCATTGAAAGGACCTTTGATTCAGTTGATATTACTTAACTTTCTATGAGTGTATGACAAATCCATATCATCAGACGTTCAAAGGCAGTGTCAAACTGTTATTATACAAATACACACACACACACACACACACACACACACACACACACACACACACACACACACACACACACACACACACACACACATATATATGTGTGCGGAAATGTGCGATGGAGAGAATTTAGTGTAAAAGAGAATAATCACACACGACAGATGCAGACCTGCTTTTTCCAAATTAGTTGTCAACCAACTATCAAAATTTCGACCCTGGTTTCTGTGCGTCTCTGTGTGTGCATCCATTCAACATCATGGGGTTTGGTGCCATCACTAGTGATGGCGACGTTATACATCCATTCACCTTCCCTTACGGCCTGAGAATCAGCACAGAGGCTTACATCAAGTGCACAGAGAAGGTACTGCTGACCGAGGTCAAGAGGGTGGCTCCTGAGAGTCACTATGTCTGGCAACAGGACTCCGCACCATTCCGCACAATCAGGAGGACCCAGTCATGGCTGTCAGACAATTTCTGCGACCATATCAGCCCTAACATCTCCCCCAGATTGCAACACCCTTGATTATTATGTGTGGGGCAAAGTTGAGCGAGAGACCAATAACACTCTATGTAACGCCAAAGATGAACTTACGGTAAGGATTATGACAGTATGTGTGTATGAGAGAGAGAGAGAGAGATAGAGAGAAGGAGAGAGATAGAGAGAGAGATAGAGAGAAGGAGAGAGAGAGGGAGTGTGTGTGTGTTGTGTGTGTGTGTGTGTTTAAAGTAGAGTGGTCGAATGAATAGGAAGTTCGCATCGCAAACGTGAGGTTCAAGGTTGGCTCCTTCTGAGTGACATATTTGGCAAATGACATTTTCTCCACACGCATTCCTTCTGAATTAAATATGATAAAAGTAAATTTGTATAGAAACCCGTCGAACTGACTCTCTCTGTAAGACCCGTAATTCGAAGAAAAAGCATTATCACGCTCTGTGCACCCTCGTTCTATCTGAGAGTTACGTGAAATTGGAATGCTCAGCAACTTATGCACTAATTAAATTATAAGGTAATTCATTTGCCCAAGCAACTGAACTCTCCCTCGTCGTAACCGACACAGAGCCGAATATGTGTGTATGTATGTATGTATGTATGTATGTATGTATGTATGTATGTATGTATGTATGTATGTATGTATGTATATACGTGTGTCTGTCTGTATGCATATGTATGTGCGTGTATCTATTCATGTAAGTATATATGTAGGTAGGTAGGTAGATATGTGTGCCTATATTCTAGTTTATGTATATGTGTGTGTGTGTATATGTATGTACGTATCTATCTATCTATCTGTATATATATATATATACATGCATGTCTATATACATACATTCACACACTCACACATTGACATTTTCTCCCGCTAGCACACACACACACACACACACACACACAAGCAATAAAATACATTTTATTGGACTCGTATTCTAAGTGGCTTCAAAGTGTTCCTTTCAACTTCTCACCATTGTGATTAATGCCTCACCCCTTTTCTCTCTCTCATTCACTCACTCTGTCTATCTCTCCCTATCTTTGTAAGTGTGTGTATGTGTGTGCGCAGGCGTTTGCATGCATATGTATATATATATATATATATATATATATATATATATAATACAAAAATGGGACAAGAACCCAAAATATCCAGATAGACAATACAAGGAAAACAAGGACGGATCATTCGGAGTTTTCTTTCTTCAGTCAAGTTCCAGATTATCTTTGTAATTTCGGCTGGTTATTTGATAATAGAGTTTTTTTATTAGAAAAAATTATATTTCATCTATTTCTTTAAAAATATTGTTTAGCTCTGTTTGCTTATTTATTTAACTATTATCATTAACCTGAAGATTGACTATAATTTTAATTCGAATTTTTAATTGAATTTAAACTTAGTTGTAATTCGAATTGAATTATAGCCATGAAACGTATGTAGTGTTTTTACTTATTATATTATATCTAACTTTTTTATACTTTTTGGTTAGTTAAAAAAGTTTAAAAGTTAAAAAATAAAAAAATAAAATTTAAAATATAAAAATATAAAAATGTATAAATATAAATTTAAAAATTTCAAATTTTCATAATTCAAATTTTAAATTTTATATTTTATATATATATTGTATAGTTTATTAATCATATTTATTTTTTGTTTTTTCATGTTTTGGTTTATGTCTATCACTCTTTGAGTTGCCCAATAGTGGCTTTATCTCTAATTTAATTTATATATATATACACACACACACACACACACACACACACATATATATATATATATATATTTATATATGTATGTATACATATATTTGTATATATATATATATATATATATATATATATATATTATATATATATATACTATATATATATATATATATATATATATATATATATAATATATATATATATATATATATATATATATATATATATATATATATATATATATATATAGATAGATAGATAGATAGATAGATATAGATATAGATATATTTATACATACATATATGTTATGCGTACATACAACAATATCTGCATAGTTTTATATATGTATATATATATATATATATATATATATATTTACTTGTATACTTATACGTATACACGGAAACTCTTTTGATCATATATTTATAGAAGGTCACCCACACATACTCACACATGCAGCCTCTCTCATTCATCAGCACTTACATATATTTATACACATTCATGAGCGATATGAAAAAAAAATTACATAAATTAGCATGCTGTTCAATTATTTTTCGTCTTGCAAAGTGGAAATAGATAAATATTTCTAAGTTTTTATAACTGATTTTCATAAATTGGTTTGTCTCCATTGAGCTAACTTCGTTGGAAGGCTAGCACGTAACTGGCAAAAACTAACGCTACAAATATCCGCTGCTTTCTTTATTATTGATGAAGGAAACTAGTGGAAACTGTCGTAAGTATTAAGTCAATATTTCTATCGCTGTAGGGGGTAATGTAAACAACAACTGAAAGAGGGATCTTTTTCTTCTTGTTTTTGCTGTTCGCTGTTGATGTAATAATGTGTGTGAACAGACGTACGCAGCGTTTCGGAACGGATGTGTTTACGTTTAATGTATGTGTGTGCATTTCTGCGCGTGCGTGCTTATATATATACATACACAGACACAGACTCACAGACACACCCGTGCACACACGCCCGCGCCCGCCCGCACACACTCACACACAAGCACAGCCATATAGAGTTTGTTCATACACACACATGTACATATGCAAGCATGTGATGGTTACAAGTTATACACATAATTACAATTCACACGCACACACACACACATGCGAACACATACACGTAGACACACACACACACACACACACATATATATATATATATATAATAAAACGAATGGTATATTCCATCTTCCGTCTTTCTTTTATTTGCAACATATATATATATATATATATATATGTATGTATGTATGTATGTATGTATGTATGTATGTATATATATACATATACATGTATATATACATACATACATATATGTATGTGTATATATATACGTTAAACCCTTCTTTCCTGAGCGTCCAATAATACTTTATTTGTTCCACGTCCTCGCGTTGCTGTGTTTTTTTTTTGTTTCTTTTTGTGTTTCTTGTTTGGATTAACTTTATATATATATATATATATATATATATATATATATATATATATATATATGCGAAGAGATACTTGAAAATAATATCACGTTACATACTGCGACAAAAAAAAATTAATATTCTGTATCTTATGTATTTATTTAAATATAATTTCAGCTTGAAGCATCTTTTCGTTTTAACTTTACACGTATACTGATCTTCTTAGACAATTAAATGTTATGTAAATCTTGAATATTTACATTCAGTTAAGACAGAAAGTTTAAAAGCAGTTGTAGTAATCTCGCCAAAATGAAAATTGATCTACTGTCTGACTTTTGTAGGCGTAAGTTCAGACTTATACATTCTATATAAGGGACATTACAAACTTGATGTAAAATAACTAAATAGACAAATACTATCATTAATGTAGAGAAAGGTGTTAATAAATGAGAGGTGGGTATGGAATGCCACTCTGTATTTTAACGGGAAGTTCTTTCACTTCAATAACTGAATGTTTTTGCATGGAGGAGTTCAAGCTACAGCAGTGCTCGGGTATGCTCGACATTCAAGTATTCTAGAGAGCAGGAGACTTCAACTCCACTTGATTTCTTGGAGTGAAGCAAAAAGGAGGCTGCCACTTTGCAATCGAGCTTATTTGCTTTGGTCAGGTAAAAGAACCTGACAAAACAGTTACATTGTGATGAGCTGCAAACCAGGCAGTGGTTGTTTTGTATCTAAGTGAAGGTCTCAAAATATGCTGAAGAAGAAATTTTGCATCACCAAATATTATACTTGTCGATGGAATCGAAGTTCACCGATATGTCTTTGCATACGTTGTGTACACTGCAATGATGGAAGAATACAACAGTCCTGCAACCTGATAAAATTTGGTCCCATAAATCATCTCCGAATTCGGAATTTTATGTAGGAATTCAAACCATTGGTGTTGTGCGCCTATTCAACCTCCCTCAAAACGCCGCAACTTTCACCTTTGAATGAAATACAAAACTAGACCTCATTATCGAAAAACATGTTTGATTACTCATTAAACACTTAATACCTGCTACTCTCTAAACTGCATCAACCGCTGACATTCGCTGGATAACAGGTTGCTGTACCAAGTTTCCTGGAGCCTATTTCGAGTGATGGTCCTCGAGTGTCAGTTTACATTTTGCTAGAATTAACTAATAATGAGAAAATAATATTAACTTCATTTCTATGAGATAGTAAACACCCAGTCGTTTATATTTCTTTGCTGTTGACGACTGCATTTTAGAGAGATGCTTTACCACAAAATCCTGGAAAATCCAGTGTCGTGAAACCTTGAAACTGTATCTGGAAAGTTTGGTTTTGTTTTTAATTTGTAAATCCACCCGGAGCGTTTCTAGAGTCTCATCTCTAAGGTCCAGACCCGAGCAACATTTTATAAACGTCTGCATTAGTTGCACATAAAGCAAATGTTTGATTCGTTTCCATTCCACCAATTTTGTTCAAAGCAATTAAAAGGACCGATACAGATGATTCCAGAACGATGTCGGAGAAAATATCGCTGTGCCAACAGGTTTCAAATTCCTGACTTTTCTTCGATTAATGTAAGCATAGAAATTGACTCGGTAATGATACAGTTTTTATGGACATTGAATGTTAACAAGCAATGCTGATCTTTGCTGGATTTTAATACAGAATGCAAAGCGTTCCCCCATAATTTCTAAAATCATTGTTTTCTGTTTGCCATCCACTGATAAAGGCACCTCACTCGTTACCTTACTACTGTGAATTTTAGAAATACGGGTTTATATCCCCCAAAATATATTTCAGATATATCTGTATTTTTCCTTTTGTGCCTGACATTTATATTTTGTAAAGTCCTTTAATTTTTAGCCATCATTCTATCTCAGGATGTTATTAGTCTGAACATGAATTCATTTCACATTTATCGAGTTCTTCGCAAATATTTCCTTCGTATTTGCGAGATAGATTTACAATGTTACTTCAAACACAGTATATAAATATATATATGCGTATATGAGTGTGTGTGTGTGAGAGAGAGACAGAGAGAGTGAGGAGAAGGTTTGTACGTGTGTGTATGCGGGCATACATGAATGCGTGTGTGTTCTTCCGTGTGTGTTTACATGACTATACGTTAATAGCTTCTTATAGTGATTCTATAATCCAATATTGCCAGAAAAACAAGCTTAGACACTGATCGTTATAATTGAGACCAAGTAAAAAAAGAAGAAGCAAAACTAAATATTTAAGTAAACGCCGACACATGAATAGGAATACACGTAATCATATATAGCTGTTATACAGCTGAATACATATATGCATACACACGTTTACACAGACAAATTATACATACCTCTTCTACCTACTAGGTATTAACGAGATATATCGACGCATTTTAATGGCGAAAATGTATTTGTATATTTGTAACAATGTCTTACTTGCAAAGAAAACTGGTAGTTATAAATATGCATATGTATCTGTTACTTTTACAATCTTCCTCTCTCCCTTGCATATCTATCTATCTATCTATCTATCTATCTATCTATCTATCTATCTATCTATCTATCTATCTATCTATCTATCTATCTATCTACCTACCTACCTACCTATCTATCTATCTATCTATCTATCTATCTATCTATCTATCTATCTATCTATCTATCTATCTATCTATCTATCTATCTATCTATCACCTACCTACCTACCTACCTATCTATCTATCTATCTATCTATCTATCTATCTATCTATCTATCTATCTATCTATCTATCTATCTATCTATCTATCTATGTGCGTATATAGGTATGTGTGCGCGAGTGTGTGCGTGTAGTTAATTCAACTATCTCTTTCGCATTCATTTATTAAATGTTTAGTTCTTAATTATAAAAAAATATGAAATCATTATTCTATGCTAACTTAACTAATTTTGTCAAGCTCCCTTTGGATGAAATCTTGCTGGAGGCCATTGCCATCTCCGAGACTGGAGCGAGTTCTCACCTGCATCTATTTGCCATGCTTTGGTGTCCCAACTAAAGTAACCACTGATCACGGACGCCAGTTCGAGGCTTCCCATTTCGTGAATTATCACGAATCCTAGGAGTTCATCACATTCGTGTGACCAGCTACCACCCAGCTTCCAGCGGGATGGTCGAACGTTTTCACAGGCAACTGAAGGCAACTTGGACAGAATTCCTGCCTATCGTTCTTCTTGGTTGTCGCACTGCTGTTATAGCAGACTTAGGTTTCTCCTCTGCTGAACTCCTTTACGGTACCACCCTGGTACTCCCTGGCACAATGTTAGAGCCAGACAACTCATCGCATCCTCATCCAACGTCGTATGTCACCAGACTACGCTCGCATTTCTCAAGTCTTCCACCCATGCATCCGCGTGACCAGTCTATTCCATCTCAGGTCCCATCAGACATTGACAAATGGACTCATGTTTTTTTTCGGGATGATTCTGTCAAGGGACCCCTTGTTTTCCCTTATAAGGGACCATATCGTGTCCTATCGCGCACACCTAAAACTTTTAGTCTCGACATCAATGGTCGGGCAGAGACCGTGTCAGTCGACATACATAAAAGGGCACATTTTGAGGTGTTCACACCCTTCGATGACACCCCAAACACGCCCACCTTTGATACCTTACAACCACCTACGCATCCACCTGCACATGCACCTTCGACCACACCATCACCTTACGCCTCCACCTTCGTCGCCACTACCTAACACGAACAAATCCTATGTCACCAGGACAGGCCGCACTGTGCATTGGCCCCAAAAACTCAATAAAATTATTTATACCTGACAATCCCTTTTGTGTTCCCAGTGACAGACAATTCTTTTCTTGTGCTAGTGGACAGTTCCAATACTCTGCCACTGAAAATTTTGTCATATTTTGTGCATGCCAATTTATATTTCTTGCAATTATTTTTCTATTTGACTTGTCATATTTTTGTACCATATCTTGTTGGTTGCGATCCGTTACTATCTTTGCTCTTTCTTGTACCTGCTTCAATTATTCTGCTTTCGCACTGCCGTTCTCAAGGAAGGGGGGGGGCTTGTAGCGGCACAAGCAGTCAGCGCACTATTGGATAAGATCTTGCCGGCACCCATTGCCATCTCCGAGACTGGAGCGAGATCTCACTTGCATCCATTCGCCATGCGCGAGATCACAACGAGGCCCGCGATGGAAAACTGGATATAAGGGCCCAACAAACAGATTCTCTTTCTTCTTCTTCGCCGCAAGCGCTTCCTGAACACGCTTCGCTGGGTGGGTCCCCAGGCCAGTCCTGTCTGCATGTCGTATCTCCAGAGGCAATGGACCCGCATTAACGGAGATAAAACGAAACGTACACAGCTTGAGATGGTCTGCTGAGAGCGACACACTCCATTTATTCCCTGTAACTGGTTGTAAAATTGCATTTCCACTTGAGATTTCTTTCCTCGCCTGCTGGAACCTGAAACAACACAAAGGACAATTCTAATGGGAGAAGGCGATATTCTTCCGATATCGTGAACCTTGCTTCCCATTATAGATTTTTAAATATAATAAAACGTTGTAAAAGAATTTTAAATTGCCAACGGCAAATTTTTCTGCTCTTAAAAATGGATTTTATCCTGTATATATATGCTGTTCTGTATTTACGCGTTGAATAAATTTTATCTTTCTACTAGTTCCATAATACATTTCAACGCTCCGAAAACAAACTTGTTGGTTTACATATGACGTAATACACACACGGGTACGCGCGTGCACACACACACACACATATATATATATGTATATATATATATATATGTATATATATATATGTATATATATATATATATATATATATGTGTGTGTGTGTGCGTGTGTGTGTGTGTGTGTGCGTGTGTGTGTGTGTGTGTATATATATACAGGGTGGGGAAGCAAAATTTACAATGAACGTTAAGTTGTTTTTTCTTAGCAGGTAGTAAGTCAATTGTTTTGAATCCTAGCATATATGGATGTCATAAACATACCTAACACTATTATCCTTACTTTTTCACAAAATGTTGCCATATGAGTAATCAGAAAAGCAAATGTCAAAGAGAGTGTGATTTGCTGAATGCACTCGTCACACCAAATGATATTTCAAGAATAGTTGGAGTGTCCATAAAGACTGTTTATAATGTAAAGAATAGATTGACTATGAGCAAAACTATTACAAGGAAGTCTGGAAGTGGAGGAATCAACAAAAAACGTACCAAAGCTTTTATTAAAGCTCTCAAAT
>NC_043005.1:9788972-9806472 GCF_006345805.1 Octopus sinensis | reverse complement strand
CAACTAAAAATGGAAGTCGTCGCAACTACTTCCTTATGATTATTAATGAAGATCAGTTACAAAATTACTATGCAAATGCACATGTACGCTCTCTCTCTCACAGTTTAGCATATGTTTGTGTGTAAATGCGGGTGCGTCTACATGTATACATATATTAATACATTATATATGATATATATATATATATATATATATATATATAATCTATTCGGATTGATCATAGCCTTTTAGCTACAAGTGTTCCAGTACTATAATCCCAGATTATATTATGCTAGCAAAACAACATATTTGCACATTAATTATTCTGCATATTTTGCATTATATATGTATATGCATATACTCACACACACACCACACACACACACACACACACACACACACACACACATATATAAATATATATATATATATATATATATATACATATATTACAGTTTTATTAATAACGTATATCTACACTTTATTAATAAAAATCTAATATATATATACATATATATATACACAGACAAGATAAAAGCAACAAGAATGGATTAGTTGTTCAATTAGTACAATTGTTTCGTATGAAACAATTGTACTGAACAACTAATCCATTCTTGTTCTTTTATCTTGTTTATAATCACCCCACATTATTTTATGGTTAATACCATAAAGATTTCTGGTGCATCTAAGTTAAGTACCACATTCATTGGAATTCATTGGAATTCACTTGAATCTTAATTGTTTTTACTGAGATTATATATATATATATATGTATATAAACAGCACACACAAGTACACACATACATTTGTGAGTGTATATATAAATATATATATATATATATATATATATATATATATATATATATGATATATATATAGAGAGAGAGAGAGAGAGAGAGAGAGAGAGAGACTGAGACTGGTAGATAGATAGATTATTTGATACATACATACGTACATATGGTAAAATAGTAAGGGTAGAAGTTAATTATATCAATTAATATTAATTTAAACCACTGGCTAGCATACTTAAAAACGTGCGAGGACTATGAAATATATTACATATATAAATAAGAGCTACGAATGATCACGTTAGTGATCGTTGATAGCGAAACATTTAGGTATGGAGTTAATTGCTCTATTTTATCTCCTTTCATTTGTCTTACTCGCAGGCATTCTGGCGTTTGCTAAAACTCTTGAGAACATATTTTTCGTGGCACGGCGATTTGGCGTTTTCTTCTAGCATATTAGGAATCAACTTTGGTGGTTATTCCTTATGTATGTATATATATATATATAAGTTTTTTAGTCTCTCTCAGTTTATATCCTCGTGTTACTTTCTGTCGAAGAGCGTAGGCTCGAAACGTGAAAGACTTTCTCACCTTCCCGAACTTCAAACTAATATCCTGCTTGTTATTTATACACCTGTCTTCATCTTTCATTTTTCTGTAAATTTCAACCACACACACCACACACAATATATATATTAATATATATATATATATATATATATATATATAAAACTGTAGTTGTGTGTTGTCTGTCTCCTACGATTTAGATTCCTAACTACTCCTACATTTTGCGGTGCAGTATAACAAAATTCGGGTATCTTATAGTCGTGATTCATATCGAGCCCGTCTGGGTATTAGCGCGCGTCTACGATGAGTCTACGATTTTAAAGATAATTTAACATCATTTTCTATTCCATTTTAATGCATAATTTTTCGTGTGTCGACGGCGGCGGAGTTGGCGTCCATGGTCACACCTGCACCTGTGTTGCTTCTCCCCCTTCTTCCCTCCCTCGTGAAGCTGTGGGGAAGGGAGTGTAAGGAAATCAACGTCGTAAAGCGTTGTCAAGGAGACCAGCGTTCTTTTAGAACAACGACTTCATGGCTTGAAGACACCAAAATTACCATCATTTTTTATTTCATTTTTAATGCATTTTTTTGCTATTTTTTTGCTATAACTCACTAAAAATTCTTATATAGTTATTTCCCTTACAAATCCGAGCAACGCCAGGCGATACTGCTAGTATATGTATAAATATACCTACATATACCTATACGCATGTTTTGTGCGTGTTTTTTGTGTTTGTGCACACACTGTCTTCTCTCTATGATTGCATAGATCTGCTTGTTTGCCCCTCTTGTCTATGAATTGCAGTATTGCTTGAATTCACTGCTTTTATTGCTGTTTGTATTATTATTATTATTATTATTATTATTATTATTATTATTATTATATTACAGCAAACTACATGCTATACTAAAAAATCATTATTAATATTATATATTATTTTAATGGAAATTGATGAAAATCTTTGTTATTTAAAAAATGGTGATGATTTAATATAATCATGACATTTTGATGATTTCAAAGCGAAAATTATTTTTAGCACTTAAACTTTGCTGTTTGAAAGTCAATGGTTCGCTTTAAAAAACAAAAATTAAAGAGAATATAAAAATTTAAAAACGAATGAAAATTTAAAAACGAGTAATATTTTAAATGCGAAAGTCGTAATCATTGAAAACTTCATGTTGGAAACAAAAGACGCGATCACCTAACCAGTCATTATATACTTCATGGAGGTCTATAGCATTTCATAAAGGACAGCTACAATTGCAGTTACCCTTTCTCTCTCCCCCCACCTTATATATATATATATATTTCTTTATTGCCCACAAGGGGCTAAACATAGAGGGAGACAAACAAGGACAGACAAAGAGATCAAGTCGATTACATCGACCCCAGTGCGTAACTGGTACTTTATTTATCGACTCCGAAAGGATGAAAGGCAAAGTCGACCTCGCCGGAAATTGAACTCAGAACGTAACGACAGACGAAATACTGCTAAGCATTTCGCCCGGCATGCTAACCTGTCTGCCAGCTCGCTGGCCTTTAAAGTAAATGCTCCCTTTTAAAGCCTAGCCAGGTTCATGGGCCCGGTTTCTCAGTTTCAATGGCGTATGTGTTCCCCAGCTGGACGGGACGCAGCATTACTCATTTTTGCCAGCTGAGTGGACAGGAGCTGCGTTAAATGAAGTGCTTTGCTCAAGAACAGGCTTTGATTATAACGGCTTTGATTATAACCTGTCTCCACCTAGTTGCGGAATACACCGGACACTGCGACACGTAGAGAGATTTACAGAGGTGCAAATTGTTGAAATGTTATCTAAACAGGTTTCTTTTGCTACCCTGACCAGGCTATCTAATTAAAACTTATACATAAACCGCATTTTGGTTGTATATAAGAGCTTGTTCTTTGTGTCTTCGAGATTCACGCATATTACTGTCTTCTATATATATATGGTAATGTCATTAGTAAGAAAGAGAAGATCGTTTAAAGAATCTAGTAATTGGTTTTCAGACATTCTGACTGTATTTTCTAGCTTCTCTAACGATCAACAGACAGTTCTATTGATGTGTAGAAGATGTCAGAATTAATAACAGCACACAATCTGAATCAAGGGACGGATGTGAAAATGAAAAGATTAGAAAGATAAACCATTATTACTTCATGTTCTTTTACTTTTTCGATTATAATCATGTGATTAACAGCAGAGAGTGTATATATATATATATATATATATATATATATATATATATATATATATATATATATTTATATATATAAGAGAAAACTCTGAAGTCGTATACAGTTTGTAAGTCACAGCAATTGTGATTGTCGTCTATATTCACTTAATTACCATTTATTCAGGTAGGATTTAACTTTTCTTCGTTCGCCAATTTGACACCTTGAATTGGGAGATGATCTGCTCTAACGTGTTTATTTATCTAAACCAGCAATCACCCAATTAGAACATTACACTTCTGTTGCTTCTCAGAATAGAACGTATATAACCGCACGCAAAAAGCTGGGGAATGAAGCGGAAAATAGAAGCTTTTATCTAATAGTAACGTCTGTACCTAGTTTAATGATTAAGTGTATCGATTTTATTTATAGTCATACTTCAAACGAGTACATAATATTGTTCTGAGTAAAAAAAAATGAAATCGGATGCTCAAGGAGAAATAGACATTAATAAAATGATAGATGAGAGAGAGAGAGAGAGAGAAGAGAGAGAGAGAGAGAGAGAGACAGCGACAGAGAAATAGAAAGTGAAAAAGATGAGGCATTTTTCACAAGACTCATTAGCTGAAAATTATTAAATTTTCATTTCTTACGTCAATATAAAGCTATTTTTCAGCTCGAATTAAGCCAGGGTCTTCTTAGCTCTTTATCCTTTCGATATAGTTACAATAAACTGCTTGTCGAAGGCAACGGTTTGGCAGAATTGTTTGACCATTGGCCAAAATCTTTTGCAAGATCTGTTCTGGCACTTTAGCTTCTGAGTGCCTGGGCTGATGTGGCAAGGTATCTGTATTTAGCTGGTAAGCTGGTATCATGCAAAAAATAATCTGGAGGAAGATAACAGGAAATAACCTTTGTATTTACTAATAAAAAACTCCATGACAAGCCACTGCAGAAGTGGCATTCATAGTCCAAATGAACCAGATAAGGAACTAATTTGCAACGTTAGAATGAAGTCAATGTAGATGACTCGGATCCATGCTTTATAATTACTTTCTTATAGAAGAGAGAAGGAAACTAAATTCATCTTCATGTTTATTTGAACTCAGAACGTAGGAGAATAAGATTAAACTTCTGGCATTTCATTTGCTCTCTGCCGCTATTTCTGTCACTCTACCTCTCAGAGCTTCTGTACTGATCGTTTAACCACAAAGCAGTTACGCTGTCTCTCGATCTGATCTTCCAAATATCACTTCAACTTCATGGGTTAAGGCTGCATGGATTTGTTCTGGATGGTTGAATTGATGGCAAAGAAATTATGAACATAGCAAAAAAAAAAAAAAAAAAGACATGGTGGTTATGCCTGGAACGCGATTGATTATAGGTTTGTTTGGTGAATGCTGACCTGGTGCCAATCAACAACAACAACAAAATCAGCATCAGCAACAACAACAACAACAGCAACTAAAACAAGAATGGTTACGACGGCAGCGCCTGTTAAAAAATGCTACTTTTCAGAAAACCTGAGAATTTTGGAGAAGAGACTAGACAAAAAAAACAAAGTGAGGGAATGAAATAGAGGGAGAGAGAGAGAGAGAGAGAGAGAGAGAGAGAGAGAGAGAGAGAGAGAGTCCGACAGACAGACAGACAGATAGACAGATAGGCAGATAGAGAGACAGACAAAGAAAGTTTGGGTTAAGACATCAATGAGTTTAATACGTTATGCATTAATGTATTTATGCTGTATCTAGTTCAGCTCACTTGGAAACCGGTTACAACGTTTCGCAATCTTATTTAGCGTCTTTATAAATCACAAGACCTTGCTTCTTATTCTGAAATTAATTTGGCTTAAAGTAGATTAACAGATTACCATGATTCATTGATTAGACAAAAACAAAAAGCAAAAAAAAAAAAAACAAAAAAAGAAGCGACCCCCAGCAGCGAACAAAGTAATTACTATGTATAGTGCAGGCCTTCGGGTGAAGAATAAAGGTAAATAACACTGCTGCGTTAGAGAGTACACAGAAACTGAGTTCAATAAAATAATGCCACACTTATTATTAATTAAGTGATAGCTAACAAACAATTATTTATCAAAAGCAAATTATTAATATTCTCTAGGACAGAGTGAGTTGACGGTGAGATACATATACAAAGGAAATAATGCGCTTGTAAGTAGCTGGGAGAGTAGAAATTAATATTCAGTATCTGGCTTTCCAATCTTCGTGTAACCAAAAAATTTATATCGTATTACGTAATGAGCCTGAAATATTGTATTTTGTAGTGAAATCCGAAATCCTTTGGAAAATTGGCTTTAGCAGGCAAGGTAACGTCTAGTACATGATTAGTACGAATTTCATCGATCAGAAGAGGTTGAAAGGTGAAGTCAAGTTCGGCAAATTCTAAGTTCCGAAGGAGTCGGGGAGTTAGTAGAATCGTTAGCACGTCAGGCGAAATGCTTAGCGGCATTTCATATGTCTTTACGTTCAATATTCCACCGGGGTCGACTTTACCGTTCATCCTTTTCGAGGGTCGATCAAATAGGTACCAGTTGAGCGATGGGGGTCGATGTAACCGCTTAAGCTCCTCCCTGAAAGCTGCTGGCTTTGTGTAAAAATATGAAATTGTTATGTCGCACGTTCGGATGACCTCCACTCTGCTCTAGCCTACTCCGCCCTACTACTACTCAACTATTCTCTGTCCTACTACTCTTGGTGTCTAGACTTCTCCCTCTATATCTTTATATTGGGTTAGTCTACTTCATAGTCTGGGGGCGTCCATACAACAGAAGTCAATATCTATTTATTTACTACCCACAAGGGGCTAAACACAGAGGGGACAAAAAGGACAGACAGACGGATTAAGTCTATTGCATCGACCCCAGTGCGTAACTGGTACCTAATTTATCGACCCCGAAAGGATGAAAAGCAAAGTCGACCCTGGAACAGAAATCAATACCTAAACTCCGAATATAGATTGGTGTAACTAAACAGCACGAGGTATCTCTCTGTTGTTGTCTGCATTTCTAGCGAATCTCCAATCGCCCAATTGCTGTGTAAATGTTTGAATGTTTTAGAATTGTTGACCCCGGATTCACAGAAAAAATTGCTCGGGTGTTAGGGGTCACATGCATTTGAGCAAAATTCACTGCTACATAAGATGAACAGCAGCTGTTAGATTACTCATGAGAAACAGATATAGCAAAACAACAATTTTAGCTATCAAGGTGGACTCTCTGAAACGCGACTGGATCATCTGTTGTCATTAGTGTTCTGTAACTTGAAGGAGCAGCAGAGTAATAAACAAAAGCGAGAAATCAAGGAAGTTACACAAAATATGTACGTACATACATACATATATATATATATATATATAGAGAGAGAGAGAGAGAGAGAGGGGGAGAGAGAGAGAAAGAGTGAGAGAGAGAGAAAGAGTGAGAGAGAGAGAAAGAGGGGGGAGCCAATGATGTAAATAAATAAATACGAGATATACAAAAATGCATATACAGGAAAATAGAGAGAAAACACAGAGATGACGAATATTCATCCAGAAATATGCAGATATTTATGTATTGATGAAGCAAACTTACACAGAATACAAAGGCACGGGAAACTAAGTGGGGAACGTATGCTATTACTGGTCCCCCCCCCCCAGCTGTTTCTGGGGGCTCGGATTTCGCTCATAATTTTGGGAGATTTATATTCAAATCCAATTGTTTTACTGTGTTTCTCATTTCTTTATTGCCCACAAGGGGCTAAACATAGAGAGGACAAACAAGGACAGACAAACGGATTAAGTCGATTATATCGACCACAGTGCGTAACTGGTACTTATTTAATCGACCCCGAAAGGATGAAAGGCAAAGTCGACCTCGGCGGAATTTGAACTCAAAACGTAACGGCAGACGAAATACCTATTTCTTTATTACCCACAAGGGGCTTAAACATAGAGGGGACAAACAAGGACAGACATAGGTATTAAGTCGATTACATCGACCCCAGTGCGTAACTGGTGCTTAATTTATCGACCCCGAAAGGATGAACGGCAAAGTCGACCTCGGCGGAATTTGAACTCAGAACGTAACGGCAGACGAAAAACCGCTAAGCATTTAGCCCGGCGTGGTAACGTTTCTGCCAGCTTAGTTATCATTAAGCTAGTGTTACGAACATATATTGTGACTAAGGTTTGGTGGAAGATTTTAATTCAAAACTTATGAAAACAAGACATTTGTACTACAGAGCCAGAAACGGTTTCAGCCGGGTTGATATCGAAAGGATTAACATTCTTTAAATCTCCGAGCAACGCCGTGTACTTAGACTGGTCGAAAATAAAACTCACATGCATTCTTTTACTACTTTCTTTTCCTTCATTCTTCCTTTCGTCTTTTCTCTCATTTTCCCATTTTCATTATATTTGTTGCCATTATTTTCATTGTTCTTCACCCACATGTAAGATATACCTAAACAAACATTCAATTAAAAGGATTCACCGGTGTCTGACGGATCATATTTTCAGAAAATACATCCAAGTTTGCATATATTCTTCAAGTTTTCTTTCCTTCCATGTTTTAATTTTTGCAGGCACTAAAACTTTATTTGAAGCGGTTTTCACTGCTATTTCTAGCAGACTTAGCGATCACGTACAGACTCATTAGTTTCACAGTATGTTGTTGATGCAAGTGATTGTATGTTATTGTAACTGCCATTGTTATTGTTTGGGCGTGAGTTACGGCTGCTGTTTTAATTACTGCTGTTATTTTCTAAGACTCTGAGGAGGTTCCCGCTTTGATTCATATAACAATTTCCCTGTCAGACTTGATATCATGTCATCATTGTTCTCGCTGTTTAAGGCGGCTGAGGTGGTAACGATGTCTAAGCTAGAGATTCTCTTGTTTATTTTCTTTTTTAACCTCAAATCAACACAAACCGTGTTATAAATATATGATCGAATACTTTACCGCTAAGATCAACCTACCCATACTCAAACCTCGTCAAGGTAAACTTACCATCCCTTCGAATTCCATAAAATATTAACCTGCCAAGAGCGCTGGACTGGCAAGGACGTAGAAACGTCGAACCAGATGCCTTTCAGCATTTATTACGATTATTTACATTCCATGTTCCAACCCCACCGTGACCTATTTCGGTGGTAGGCTGAATCTATACCACCTATTTGTTTACTACCCACAAGGGGCTAAACACAGAACGGACAAACAAGGACAGACAAACGGATTAAGTCGATTATATCGACCCCAGTGCGTAACTGGTACTTATTTAATCGACCCCGAAAGGATGAAAGGCAAAGTCGACCTCGGCGGAATTTGAACTCAGAACGTAGCGGCAGACGAAATACGGCTACGCATTTCGCCCGGCGTGCTAACGATTCTGCCAGCTCGCCGCCTATCTACACCACCGTCTGGTCTTTGGGTAGGTTTAGCAGAGTTCACATTACAGCAAGCATTTGGAGGACCATTTTAGCATGTAGCAGCATCACAGTCACTGTTGCTCGTTCATAGACATTAAAACTAAAATTTCGTTGATGCATTTAATGTAACTATAATTAAAGCAGTTCCAAACAGGTTCATTCCATCCCATTAAGAGTCCTTCTGACTATATTAACTGATGTGACATTATTTTAAAGAACAATATTCTTTGAGGAATATTTAGCTGGTCACTCAAGTATGTTCATCGACAGTATCGTTACTTCTTCGTTGGCTTTTATATATATTTGTTGCTGCGGTCGTTTTTATGTTTGCTGCTGTTGTTGTCGTTAAGCGCTGCCGTTGCTACAGATGTAGCCATCGAGACTTTTGTTTGAATTATTGTGGCTGTAAATATGTAAGCAAGAGAAGCTAAACAGTAAAGATTAGTTAAAATCATAGCCGAGAGGAGAAATATCACGAGCTGAGTAGCACTTAGCTGATGAAGATTGACAGATATGAGGTGAGAGAAAGATAGACGTGGTGGCTACAGCCATAACATACATATATATATTTGCACATGCTACTGACTAATCGCTGTAGGACACGTAAGCAACTGATACATTTCTCACATTCTACTCATTCCAATATCTTTCTTCTCTCATGCAATATAATACTTTCCTCTGTGCAAATGACAAAAATTCTCTCACACGTATTGTATATAGGAGAGCAACTATTTATGCGTGTGTGCACGCACTGACAGACACACACATATTATATCCATATATAAATATATGTATGTCTGCTTCTGTAAGTGTATGCATGCCTATGTATACGTGTGTATACACATATATATACCTATACATACACACACACACATATATATATATATATATATATATATATATATATATATATATATATATATATATATGTACACTTGGGGATGTCATATATTTTTATATACATATATATATATATATTCACACATACGCACCGGCGCAGGAGTGGCTGTGTGGTAAGAGATAAGAAGGTTGCTTACCAACCACACGCTTCCAGGTTCAGTCCCACTGCGTGGCACCTTGGCCAAGTGTCTTCTACTATACCCTCGGGCAGACCAAAGCTTTCTGTGTGGATTTGGCAGACGGAAACTAAAAGAAGCTCGTTGTATATATATATATATTTGTGTATGTGTGTTTGTGTTTGTAGCCGCACCGTCACTTGACAACCGATGTTGGTGTGTTGAATGCCCGCGCCCTCATGTATTCCGAAGTATTTGTAAGTGGTTCCTGCTCGAGTTCTTTCCTGACTGAGTCAACATCCAACACTGCTGAATGTGAGATCTTCAGTTTCCCTTTCTGGTAAGTGACCTTGGCACATTTGTCAGGACCAAATTCCATCTCAATGTCATTACTGAATGCTTTCACAGTACGTAGTGGTCCTTCAAACTCATTGTCGTCTTTGCCATAGAGTTTTAAGTCATCCATATAAATTTTTATATCCATACCGTGTTCTGTTGAGTTTACTTATAAAGGGTATTAGGGCTATGCAGAAAATTAAAGGTGAAAGTGAGTCACCTTGGAAAATGCCGCAGTTGATAGTGATATCATTTGTGGTCAGTACTCCGATTGAATGGTATAACTGGAGATTCGTATTCCACGTTGACATTTGAAATTTGAAATCACAGGTGAAATTTTGAAGATATCCAGCGATTTCAAGATCCATGATTGCAGTATGCTGTCGGAGACATTTTATAATCAATCCATGCAGAACTGAGATTTCTGCGTTTGTCATGACAGTTCTCAAGGATCATGAGATTGATTAAGAGTTGATCTTTTCATCCATATACGCCTCGTCGGTACCCTTTTTATTCAGTGGAGAAAATATTCTTCTGTTCCATAAATTTGTATGTTTTCTCCAAGAAGATGGATGTTAACATTTTATACGTGATAGATAGACACGTTATGGGCCGATAGTTTTGGGGGGAAATTCGGTTTCATTATTCTTCGGAAATAGGTAAGTAATACCTCTTGCTAGCTAGTCGGGAATTTTCGTAGAATCTCTCATAATTTCAATGCATAAGTGGACTAACTTTTTTATGTGTGAACGGAAGGAAGTCGAGCCGGTAATTTGGCACCCCATAATTACCAGGAGATTTCCACTTATGAGCCTTCGTGAGTGTCATCCTTATGTCTGCTATTGTTATGTCTTCCCATGCTTCGTCTGGTAAGTTTTCATAGGATACTTTTGTGTGTCTAATCCAATTTGCATTTTCATTGTAAGTCTTTTCATTACTCCTGATACTTTTCCAGAAGTTTTCAACTTTTTACATGGCAGTGGAGGGGAGGTCTTCAACAGTTATTTTCTCCTATCCTATTTCTCTGTAGAATGTTTTCGCATTTGATGTGAACAGCTTATTATGTTTGCAAATTTGTTTCTCTTCTCAAATCTTCGTATTCTTTGAGATTTTGCTTGAACTTTTTGTGGCAGTGCTTCTTTTGCTGAAAGCAGTTCTCTTCATCTTTCTTCCTTATCTGTTTTTTACATTGTTTCCACAGATTAGTTCATTTAATATTGATATTTCACCTCTCATTATTTCAATCCCTTTTTCCAATTTTACTTTTCCAGTTTGGAATTCTTCTCAGGTTTGTATTTCTTTGTTTTTTTCAGAGGCATACAACTAGTTTCAATTGTCTTAGCCACTGCGTAAATAATTTCATTTAATTCAGTGAAATCTGGTTTAATTCTTGTATAATTTCCTTTGTTACATAGTTTTCAACTTTAATTTGTTTTCTTTTTTGGATTGTATTTGAGAGCTTATGAAGTGGTTCTCTATCATGCGTATTCAGGATTTTCTGCTTCAGTTCTATCATAGACTCTCTGAGTTCTTCAGTAAATGTTTAGTCTTCAAATGTTGTTTCTTTACCACTTTCCTCGCTATCTTTATCAGGTTCATTACAATTTATTTCTCCAGACCTTCGCATGTTCTAGTCAGATGGTAGTCCAGACCTTCGCATGTTCTGGTCAGATGGTAGTCCAGACTTTCGCATGTTCTGGTCAGATGGTAGTCCAGACCTTCGCATGTTCTGGTCAGATGGTAGTCCAGACCTTCGCATGTTCTGGTCAGATGGTAGTTCAGACCTTCGCATGTTCTGGTCAGATGGTAGTCCAGATCTTCGCATGTTCTGGTCAGATGGTAGTCCAGATCTTCGCATGTTCTGGTCAGATGGTAGTCCAGATCTTCGCATGTTCTGGTCAGATGGTAGTCCAGACCTTCGCATGTTCTGGTCAGATGGTAGTCCAGACCTTCGCATGTTCTGGTCAGATGGTAGTCCAGACCTTCGCATGTTCTGGTCAGATGGTAGTCCAGACCTTCGCATGTTCTGGTCAGATGGTAGTCCAGATCTTCGCATGTTCTGGTCAGATGGTAGTCCAGATCTTCGCATGTTCTGGTCAGATGGTAGTCCAGATCTTCGCATGTTCTGGTCAGATGGTAGTCCAGACCTTCGCATGTTCTGGTCAGATGGTAGTCCAGACCTTCGCATGTTCTGGTCAGATGGTAGTCCAGACCTTCGCATGTTCTGGTCAGATGGTAGTCCAGATCTCCGCATGTTCTGGTCAGATGGTAGTCCAGATCTTCGCATGTTCTGGTCAGATGGTAGTCCAGACCTTCGCATGTTCTGGTCAGATTGCAGTCATTCAATTGAGGCTCGTGGAGAGTTGCTCTCTTCGACTGGTTCATCATTTCCTTTTTGTCTTATACTTAGGTCATTTTCTGCTGCATGCTTGATCGCAGTTATTTCACTATCTGTGAGTCTTTTATTTCTGAGGATATCCCTCTCAGTATTTGCTAACTTGTTTTCGTCCAAATATAGTCTGCTGTATTGATTTCGTGTTCTCCATATTTAACAAGAGTGTGCTGTGTGTTTCTCTTCAGATTGCCGGCCTAATGCATAGTAAGAGGCGTATATTACTTCTGTATTCTCTTCTCGGGTCAATTTGATCCTCTTACATTTTTCTTTCTATGGTCGGTGTGGTTGTGGAATTGGAGCGGGTTGAGTTGGAATAGTTATTATTCAAGTGACTATCCAGGTTCGTATTCACAGGAGGGTTTGTGCCAGTGGATGACTTTTCGACCCGAGGCTGGCTCTCTCCTGGGGGACGCATTTCCAGATTAACGTTATGTATATTTGTGCTACATTAAAATTATCATTATTGAGCCCTGTATTGTGGAAGATGTAGAGACGGTTGTTGTCTCTGCCAGTATCGTCGACCCCGCCATAAGTACCGTTACAGTTACTTCAACCTTGCTATTGCAACATTGTGCATTGTTAGTTACCACCAATAGTGCCTTGATCTGCATAGTTGCGACTAACCTTTGTAGCCATGGTGAGAGCATAACCATGATTTATTTTAATCTGCCACCTTTGCTACTACTGCTGTGTGGTATTATTAAATGTTGTTTAGTTTCAACTTTTGTCATGTAGTTGAGATAATCATAAATATGTGAGGTTTGAAGGGAACAGCAGGAGGAAAAGAAGCAGCTGGGTTGATAAGCCAAAATCCACAGGTATCTGTAAATAGATTGTGCAGATGGTGAGGAGATTAGTAATGGGCATTCCTGTGCGGTAATGGGACAAAAGAGGCCTCACACCCTTGGGGTCAGCAGAGAACAAATGTGTTTACTACTACTAGCGACCATGAGAGCTCTGAACTTCGCCTTGAAAAGAACCCATTCACCTTGCTCTATTTTTAATTACTGATAGAAAAAATAATTATATAATACTGATGTTCACATCCATGGACTTTTTAATTTCTGAATTTTTGTTTGTTTTCCAAATTTCTCTTTTCTTTTTATAAGTTTTACTGTGGTTTACAGTTTTTGTAATTGTGGAGGTACTAAACCCCCAATTTTTTTTTTATCATGCATTTAATTGTGTTGTTGCAATATAAGTTATGTTTACATAGTCGGGTAGGCATTGAGAAAAGAAAGGTAGAATTTTTACACAAAATTGTAGATATTAAAGTTTTTAAATTTTCTAGAGATAAACTTTTGTATGTCCGATCAGAGATGACTATAATGTTTTTGCAATAAAAAAACATGTTTACATTTTCGAATACTCGGGGAGAAAGGAAAGGAAAGAAAAGGAGGGTAACATTTTCTCAGAATATTATAGACATTAAGTTTTCAAAATTTACTAAAGATGATCTTTTGTATATCCGAACAGAGAAAACTGTAGTGTTCTTAGAATAAAAAGGATAGTTACATTTTCGAATACTCACAGAGAAAAGAAAGGATAGGTATTCACAGAAGTTGTAGATATTAAAGTTTTTAAAGCTGATCATTTGTGCGATCGAAAACTATAGATATGTAAGTTTCTTAACTTATTTTGAGGTAAATTTAAAATACGCACAAGAAATTGAAGATATTACAGTCTTTGAGAGTTATTTTTCAGTTGTCTTGCTGGGTAATATTAGTGTTGCTGTGTCTTCAGCTGCCAACTGGTCAGAGCAGCGAAGAAAAAGTCCAACCGCTGTCAAGGCTGGTGTTCTCCGCCTCTTGTTGTTGTTGTTGTTGTTATGTTTTGATATTGACAGAATCAATAACCTTTAACAAGTAACTTAGATATTATTTATGTGTGTGGGAATTTTTGTCCTCCAATCTTACAGTTGTTGACGTTTCATGTTTTATCATTCCAAGGTCGATGAATTAATTATCAGTAATGATAATGAGATAATGTGATGTATTAAAGCGACTGTCCTTTCGTCGCAAAATATTGACCTTGTGACGAGTCAAGATTTCATTATTAGGAAAGAGTCTGAATTGGCAGATTATAGAGCGTTGCTTTAAACACTTTGACATAACTCACTACATATTTCTAAATACCGAGTTCAACTCATGCCTTTGTATTCTTCCGGGGCCATGAAGTAAATTTGTAAAAACAATTGATTCAGTCATCCATATTCTCACTTGGCTTTGTGACAACATACAAAATTATTATTATCGATTATTATGTTTTGTGGTTCTTTAAGAGCTGTTGATACTTCTCCATAGTTCAAATTTAACAAATATTTAGAGGAGAGAAAAAAATATCAGGAAAATTTATCTCAGATATTCTGTCATCAATCATTGTTTAAACTTTTATAGCCTTAATTAGTTATCTTAGATTTACAAACATGATTTCCTCATGTTGAAAATCTTCCTTTCCAATTTTCGGCTTCCTTTCTTCTTAGACTTACCATCATGATTCAAATCGACCTCCTAGAAATAGAATCGGCATCTTCCTCAAACGACACTTTAAGGTCTCAACAGCAGAGACATGCATTACATAAATTGATCCCGGTTACACATTGTCTCTGCGAAAAAAAATTGGATAGGTTTTCACTGCATAAAACAATTTTGATGAGGTTTTCTCAATCAAATATGACTTTCGGTTAATCAAGTACAACAATGACAAGAATACAGTTCTAAATTTAAGAGATGAGGAATTATGTACATTATTTATATGGCGTAGTGGTTAAGAGCGCGAGCTACTCACCCTATGATTCCGAGTTCGATTCCAGGCAGTGACCTGAATAATAATAATGATAATGATGATAATAATAATAATAGTGAGATTGAAAAATATCTTAGGAATGAGAACCTAGGTTCGAAATTTCCCTAAGACACCTGATGAAGGCTGGCGGGTATATCAGCCAAAACAAACACTATGAGGAGAAATATCCCTCAAAATGTAAATAACAATTATCAATCACATCTACTTTCCTTTTTCTTTCTGTATTTCATTTCTGTTTTCCTTGTATCGTCAAACACGTTTTTCAATAAAGAATAAAATATGAAGTTACACTCTCTCACACACACACACGCACACATACACACACAGACGCATGCAAATATACATATACACGCACACACACACACACATACACACACACATACACACACAGACGCATGCAAATATACATATACACGCACACACACACACACACATACACACACAGACACATGCAAATATACATATACACGCACACACACATACACACACAGACGCATGCAAATATACATATACACGCACACACACACACACACATACACACACAGACGCATGCAAATATACATATACACGCACACACACACACACACACACACACACATACCACACAGACGCATGCAAATATACATATACACGCACAGACACATACACACACAGACGCATGCAAATATACATATACACGCACACACACACACACACATACACACACAGACGCATGCAAATATACATATACACGCACACACACACACACACATACACACACACAGACGCATGCAAATACACATATACACGCACGCACACACACACACACACACACACACACACACATAATCCCTTGGATATCAAGGGTAAGTCTGTTGGAACTTGTGATGTAGACTAGTGAGACAGAAAACCGTCCCAATAACTGCCAATAAGCCTGTCATTTTCTTTGAGAATTTTTGATTCTTGAAATTATCTCCCCTTAACGAATGGACCTGGTCTTAGGTGCCGTTTGCTAATAGTGATACATCCTCTGGACGCGGAGAGAATTTGAATAAATCAAGAATTTTAGTTGTCTGTCTGTATTCGTATATAATGTTGAAACACATGCCTTTGCTCTTGACAGTATTTCTGTTGACAAAAACATAGATACAAGCATACATACATATATATATCTGTGTGTGTTTATGTACATATCACGTGATCACGTGACCGACCAGACCATCAGATGTTGCTACACATCGCTGGTCACAATGCGTTCGCATTGTTTTAGCCTTCGATTGACGCCACCCCGCTGGCTAAGCGAGCAGGCCAACAGAAGAAAGAGTGAGAGAAAGAGTGGTGAAGGAGTACAGCAGGGATCACCACCATCCCCTGCCGGAGCCTCGTGGAGCTTTTAGGTGTTTTCGCTCAAGAAACACACACAACACCCGGTCTGGGAATCGAAACCGCGATCCTACGACCGCGAGTCCGCTGCCCTAACCACTGGGCCATTGCGCCTCCACGTATGTACGTATACATATACAGAACTATGAATGTGACAGGGTCAAGGAAATATGATCAAGCCATTTTGAATATAGTCATCAAAATAAAAACTAAACCATGAGTTCGACAAAATATATTTGCTTTTGTCCCGAGGCTCGTCGAGGACCGAATGAAATGACGTGGCAAACAAATAGAAAAATAGATATATGGGTACAGAAGAGACGGATATAGAAAAGTGGTGAAGAAGGGCTAAAGCACAGTGTTAAATATGAAAGAGGGTCAAGGATATTTCGGAGCTAACAGTGTTGGTGATGTTGGAATGGTTATTGACTCGTGTTAGTGCCAGCAAGTTAAATGGTGTGTGGAGAAATGGAGCGAGTTATTTGGTGCTGCTAGTTGGAAAGTCTAAGCAGACGTGAATTTGGCAGGTGGATGAGGGTGAGAGATAGATGTTAAGCCGGTGGGTGGATGTGAGTGAGGGATGGATATAGAAAGCGTTTTATAGGAGGGCAAGTTAGGAAAGGTGAATTTCTGACAAAAAAACAGGAGCCTAAA
>NC_043005.1:9743972-9786472 GCF_006345805.1 Octopus sinensis | reverse complement strand
CGTTCTGAGTTCAAAATCCACCGAGGTCGACTTTGCCTTTCATTCTTTCGGGGTAAATAAATTAAGTACCAGTCACGCCCTGGGGTCGATATAATCGACTTAATCCGTTTGTCTGTCCTTGTTCGTCCCCTCTGTGTTTTGCCCTTTGTGGGTAGTAAAGAAATAGGTATTTCGTCTGCCGCTACGTTCTGAGTTCAAATTCTGCCGAAGTCGACTTTGCCTTTCATCCTTTCGGGGTCGATAAATTAAGTACCAGTTACGCACTGGGGTCGATATAATCGACTTAATCCGTTTGTCTGTTCTTGTTTGTTCCCTCTGTGTTTAGCCCTTTGTGGGTAGTAAAGAAATAGGTATTTCATCTGTCTTTACTTTCTGAGTTCAAATTCCGCCGAGGTTGACTTTGCCTTTCATCCTTTCGGGGTCGATAAATTAAGCACGAGTTGCGTACTGGGGTCGATCTTCTCGACTGGGGCCCTTCCCCCAAAATTTCGGGCATTGTGCCTAAAGTAGGAGAGTATATTATATTATAATATACTCATGTAATTTATTATTCAGTATTATCACAATTATCTCATGAACGGTAACGTGTAACTTTGAGTAATAGTCTGTGAAGATTTCTTCAGCTGTGATAAACATTAAATTATTCTACTTATGGGATGGTATTCGAGTACAATTTTTTTCTACCTTATTTTGCATCTATCTGCTTACTGTGTGTACATATGTGTGTCTGTGTATGCCTATACATATATATATATATATATATATATATATATATTATATATATATATATATAATATATATATATATATATATATATATATGTATGTGTGTCTGTGTGTGTGTGTGTGTGTGTGAGTATGTATGTATATATACGCATACACACAGATACACTCCGGCAAACATACGTACACTTCGACATATATATACATATACATACATACATAATACATATACACACACACATATATATATATATATATACATACAGCGAAATGCACGTATAAAATATATTTACATATACACAAACATATACATATGTGTGTGTGTACATGCAGTTATAGACACCAACACATACACAGACTCGTGTGTGTGTATGCATATGCCGTTAAACCTCATATGTTTTGTTACATATGAGGTGAACGACTCCATATTTTCCCGGGTTAAATTCGTTATAATTCTGGATAAAATAAATTGGCTAATGAAGTAGTTTTACATTATACATTCGTTGTAGTTTTCGTTAATTGTTGTACACTTCGGTAGCTGTTCCACACGCACGCGCACGCACACACACACACACACACACACACACACACACACACACACACACACACACAAACAAACTTATACACACAC
This sequence comes from Octopus sinensis, assembly GCF_006345805.1. Classification (NCBI taxonomy): domain Eukaryota; kingdom Metazoa; phylum Mollusca; class Cephalopoda; order Octopoda; family Octopodidae; genus Octopus; species Octopus sinensis. The sequence continues at coordinate 9,785,119 of NC_043005.1, read as the reverse complement.
ACACGCTCAAACACTTGCTCAATCTCATGCAAGCGAATATACACAGATATGGTTATGCGTGTGCTTGTATATTTTTATGTGTTTACTTTTGTGTATGTATCTATGTGTATGTGTACCCATGTCCAATTTCACAGCTAACGTTGACACTACCTGCACATAAGACATACGTTTACAACTTTAAACCAAACCCCTGTAAAACCCTCCACTAAAGCATCTGTTGACTGGCTGTAAATACGAACGAAAAACAATTATAACCTCTCTCCGGAAAATCTCGATCTGTCGAAACAGCAAAGTAAAACAATAAGTGTTAATGTAAATTGAGCTTAAAACGAAATAGAAATTGTGGAACTGCGTCATACGATAAATAGAAGACAACAGAGTGTTTACGAAAACATATGAATATCATAGAAAAAAATTCGAAAATGGAAGGAATCTGAATCTCCTAAAAAGAATACAAAGGTAAAATCCAAATGAAAACCTTAACAGAGAAAGAAACCCTAGCAGAATGTAGATTAAGATCACAGAAAGAATAATGGTGATCTACCCAAAGCTATATTGCAATGATAACAACAACATCGTTACGAAAGACATCGCCGAAGCTCTAGTGGTATTACGAGTTTCAGAAATTACAGCATACGAATTGCAGCAGAAAAATAAACGGTGAAGGTAGGTAAAACACCAGGACAAGATGACATTACCAATCAAGCAAAAGCAGAAGAAAATATATGAACTGAATTATTAGACTCTTCACTAATGTCTATGGCAATTAATATCACTAGAAGTTGCCAGGATGGAATAATCATCCTACTATACAAAAAGGGAAGAGAGTAAAACTTAACATGTAGAGATATGCGGTGATATCTGATAAAGAAAATTATTAATTAAACAAAATGACGGATAAGTAGGACAAAACAGGAATTTGAGGTGTGTTATTTATTTTTTTTTTTTTCAAATTTTGCTCCATTGGTCGCCTCCGGGAAATTCTGTTTTCTGTTGGTGAAAATGGCGGCCGAATCAGTTGTCATACTTCAAACAGCTTACAAACACGTTGCCATGAGCAAAACACAAGTTTACGAGTGGTTTCCACATTCTGGGAATGGTCACTTCTCGCTTGAAGACCAACATCGCTCATGACGACCGTCGACCTCCCGAACGAATAAAAGCATCATGAAATTCACAAACTGATCTTGGAGGGCCATCACCAAACAAGTGATGAACTTGTTGATATTCCTGGTGAGTCACAGAGCCCATGGAAAAGAATTTTGAGCGAGAAATTGCGAATGAAAACAGTTGCGGCAAAATTTGTGCCGCACTTGATCACGGAAGATCAAAAGCAATCACGACTGTGTGTCGTGAACTAAAAGAACAGTTGGAAATTGAACTGGACTTTCTATAAGGTTATCACTGGTGACAAAAGCTGATGCTATGAAATTTGCAGATGTGGAAGTGGTAAAAATAAAAATGACGGAGGCGTTAAAAAAGCATCACTTCGCAAGAGTTCCACCACTGCTTCGAATAGTAGAAAACGCGACTGGACCGATGCATTGCTTGAAATGGAGAATACTTTGAAGGCAATAAAAGTGTAAAAGGTGAAACGAAGTGAATAAAATAATATGACAAAATGCTCCCGTATGTATGTATGTATGTATGTATGTATGTATGTATGTATGTATGTAGGAGTGGCTGTGTAGTAAATATCTTGCTTACCAACAGCATGGGCAAGTGTCTTCTACTATAGCCTCGGGCTGACCAAAGCCTTGTGAGTGGATTTGGTAGACTTTGAAAAGGTGTCCGTCGTATATATTTATACGTGACCGTTTGTGTATCGTTTGCGATTTTCTTTTTCCGTCTTCCCTTCTTTGGACATATATATTTCTGATGAAGAGCTCCGCTCGAAACGTGAAGTCCTCTTCTTTTCTTTCCTTTCCTGAGCGTCCATTAGGACAGTACTTGTAACACGTCCTCGCGTTCTTGTTTTTTCTTGCTCGTTCTTGTTTGGATTCACTATATATATATCTGTGTGTGTATATAATAGATTGTTTCACATGAAATATTGCATTTTTAATAAACTTGTTATTTCAGCCATTTAAAAACTCCGTTATATATACCTTTTGACTTTTTTCTTTCCCAACAATATTGGTATACAAAATTCGTTCCCATGGACCTTATAAAAATGACAACAACCAATCTATGTTGAGTGATTTTCTCGTATGATTAAAATCTGGGTCACTCTGCCGCTGAAGCTCTTCGGAATATCAAGCGGGCCTTTGGTAATGGTTTTGTTGATATCAGAACTGTTCAGAGATGGTTCCAAATCACTCTTTCAGGATATGATAGCCTTGAAAATAAACCAAGAGGTAGGACAAAATCAGTTATTCAGCATGATGGATTAAATGCTTTGGTTGAGCAAAATCCGAGAACAAAGGTTCGAAAACTTTCATCAGAACTCCAAACATCTCGCACAACTGTTTTTGGACACCTGTAAAAAATTGGAAAAGTCAAGAAAACAGATTAGGTTTGTTCTACATCAACTGAACGATATAAAAAAAAACAGACGCCTCGAAGTGTGCTCCTTATTGCTTTCTCGACTGGAAAAAGATCATTTATGCGTCAAACCATTACTTGTGGTGAGAAATAGATATTCTTTGACAACAGCAGGAGAACAGGATAGTGATTAAAAGCAGGAGAGATACCTATGCCCTACCCAAACCCATCATTGCACCCTAAAATGTTAGTGGTCACTTCATGGTGGTCTTCGAAGGGAGTTATTCATTATTTATTTTTGCAACATGGAAAAACGGTAACAGCAACATCATATTGCCAGGAAATGATGGCCCAATTTTACTCCACGACAATGCACGTCCTTACACTCTTCAAGCTACGGTCTAAAAGTTGCAAAGCCTAAATTATAGGATTTTGCAACATCCTACCTATTCTCCTGATATCTATCTTACTGATCATCACTTATTTAAGCATTTTGAGCTTTTCATAAGCAATAAAACATTCTTAAACAGAGAAGAGGTAATTGAAGCATTCGGACAGTTTATCACAACAAAAGATGTTTTAAAGATGGAATAGATGGCATAGAGAAACGTTGGGTAAACGTCATAAATAAGCATGGATTATATTTTGATTAAATAAATCATTTCTTTAACACTTCTGAAAGATTTTATTGTTACCTTTCAAATATCACATTTCATGTGAAACAACCTAATAAATGTGAGTGTGTGTGCATGTGTGTGTGTGTGTGTGTGTGTGTGTGTGTGTGTGTGTACGTGTGTGTGTTCACTCACCATCGCTTGACAACCAGCGCTGGTATGTTTAGGCCCCCATAACTTAGCGATTCGGCAAAAGAGAGCGATAAAATTAGTACTAGGCTTACAAAAGCGGTGCTCTAGCATGAAAATGATTGAAACAAGTAAAAGAATATCTATCTATCTATCTATCTATCTATCTATCTATCATCTATCTATCTATCTATCTATCTATCTATCTATCTATCTATATATATATATATATAATATATATATATATATATATATAATATATATATATATATATATATATATATAAATTTTATGTGTTTTCGGTGCGAATGGTTTTCTTAAGCGGTGTCCAGTTTTACAACTTGGTAAATGATAATAATGGTATTTTTGTTTTATATGCTTAAACCTTATAGCAATTACCGTGCAAATGGCTAAGGAAATCAGTCTAATAATGGGGGATATAAGCCCTCGATAGAAAAATAAATAGGCTTTCCCGTGCGCGTGGGTCACGAACCTACATCCCTTTGTTAGGCGACTAAGCGTACTGAAAAGCCTTCTTTTTTGTATCGAGGGCTTCTTGATATATATATATATATATATATATATATATATATATATATATATATATATATATATATATATATATATATATATACGAGGGGCGTTCAATAAGTAATGCCCCTGACCCACTTCCCATAGCAGTAGAGCAACGACACTTGGCACAGTTATTAGTCTTTCCTACATAGGAACTACCCAGAGTATGCATTCTCCCATCGTTTGATACAGCTCTGGAGACCGTTTTTGTAGAAGACCCCAGCTTGGTCCTCCAACCACACGACGTGACTTCAGAAATCAAGACTGCATCATCTGGGAAACGCTTTCCTTTCAAAATCAACTTCATGGCTGGGAAGAGGTGAAAATCAGAGGGTGCAAGGGGAGGAGTTCATAGCTGCACGCCTGTGCTTCTGATCTGGCGACACGCGAGTTGTGGACCGGAGCGTTGTCCTGCAGGAGGAGGATGCCTTTGCTGATCTTGCCCCGCCTCTTGATTTTGATAGCTTCTCTTAATTTCCTCAAAAGGGAAGCATAATAGACTCCTGTAATTGTGGTACCCTTTGCCAGGAAATCTGTCATCACTACTCCGTCCTGTTCCCAGAAGACTGTGAGCATAACCTTGTCAGCGGAGGGCTGCACCCTTGCCTTCTTTGGAGGAGGTGAGTCACGGTGCTTTCACTGCATTGACTGGGCTTTGGTCTATGGATCATAGTGATGGACCCAGGTTTTATCCTGTGTGATCAGTCTTTTGAAAAATTTTGACTCATCTTCTTGGCACATCTCCAAATTCATCCTCGAGCACTCAACGCGTTCTTGCTTCTGGAAAGGTGTGAGCAACCTGGAAATCCATCTGGCAGACACCTTTTGCATATGCAAATGGTCATGAATGATAGTTTCTTGACCTTATGGGCTATTTGGCGAATAGTTATGCGTTGACCTTCCTAAACTTGACGGACAGACGTCTCATCAACGGCAGAAGGGGGCGACCAGATCTGGGAGCTGTTTCCACAGAGTTCCGACTATGTTTGAATTCACAATGCCAGCGTTTTACAAGGTCATATGATGGGTCATCATCACCATAAGTTACTTTCATTTCATCAAAAGTTTCCCGTGGTGTGCGTCATTTCAAATACAAAAACCAGATCACTGCTCGACACTCAACAGGCTCCATTTCACACTTGACTCAGTTCAAACACCTGTAAATCAAAAACCACAATTAGTTCACTTAATCTATAGAGGTATAAATAAGTGCACATGCAAAATTTCAAGTGGGTCAGGGGCATTACTTATTGAACGCCCCTCGTATATATATATATATTGGCCTGCTCGCTTAGCCAGCGGGGTGGCGTCATTCGAAGGCTAAAACAATGCGAGCGCATTGTGACCAGCGATGTGTAGCAACATCTGATGGTCTGGTCGGTCACATGATCATGATATATATATGTATACAGACATACATACATACATATATATGCACACACACACACACACACCACACACACACCACACACACACACACACATATATATATATATATATATATATATATATATATATATATATATATAGGTAGCGATTGCAGCATGGAAGACACGAGTTAGCAATTCAAGAATACAACAAATACGCAATTATCACTATGAGAATAGTACTTTTGTGCTTTCATATATTCCAATCCATTTTCTGTGAGCGTCTCCCCTCTAATTTTAAAGTATGTGATCCTTCAAAGTACGAGTGCTGGTCCTTAATACATCATATAGTTCAATGATGCTTTCCTACCATCATTCGTATTGCTGACGACAACTATGGTGGGCAATAGTCACGATATTTATCATCATGAATAGCACTCTCATCATTCCTATCATCCTCATCATCATCAACATAATCATCATCATCATCATCATCATCATCATCATCATCATCATCATCATCATCATCATCACCATCACCACCACCACCATAATCATCAACATCAACATGGTGGTCGTCGTTGTCTTGAGCAAGATCCTAATCTTGATATTGACATTGTAATTGCAGCTATTCCCTCCCTCCCTCTTTCTCTCTCTCATCCACACACACACAGATACAGACATTCACATATACACACATTCTCATACGTGCACATACGCATACGCATACATACACACTTATGTGACTCTGTCCAGCTATTTGCCTGTCTCTGTCTGTCTGTCTTCCTCTCTCATTCTCTCTTTACATATATGTATATTTATGTAATAATAATAATAATAATAATAATAATAATAATAATAATAATAATAATAATAATAATAATAATAATAAATGCCCTGATGCAGTACCAGGCAGTGGCTCTCATGACTTTTGATCTTAACTGATTGGAAGTGTTATCATGTACATTGTTTTGTCTTGGTATAAAAGATGGGCTACAGCAAATATTCTGCTCAGTACCACAGATTTGCTTGTCAGTTGTTTGACCTTAACCAGTTGAGCATGTCCCTTAGCGGCTGACGATATGTGCATCTCTGATCACGAGCAGAATTAGTGGGGGAGCATCATAGCCATGTGTTGAGAGGGATTCTTTGGGGTTTGAATAATTCACCTTTGGAAACATGGGTGGTTTTGTTCAACATCCTTAAACAACCCTTATTCAGGGACCGTTTGAGTGGAATGGGCTACTCAACCTGAAGAAAATTCTAACTGGGCCCCACCTGCAAGGTCATGTGCTGTTTATCTTGATATGAGATCACCATGTCGCGCACATATGGTTGTGATGCATGTGCCTGGTGTACCCTTATCAGACGGGTAGTCATGATGGGTATATTGGGCTTCGTATATTTTACCCCAGTGTCACTTTGATGGCATGAACTGCTCTCTCATTCAATAATAATAATAATAATAATAATAATAATAATAATAATAATAATAATAAGTAAATAACTACAAAAGAATATATATATGTATGTATATGAGTGTAAGAGTGTGTCCGGCGCATATGTGTGACTTTGACGCACACACGTCCTTCATTTATATGGATATGCATATGTTTGTATATACGCGCGAGTGTGAATGTATGTCTGTATATACATACATACATATATTTATATACATACACATATATACATGTATGCGTGTGTGTGTGGATATGTGTGTATGTATGTGTGTGTACATACATATATGTTTGTTCGAGTGTGTACGTGTGTAGACGCTGTGAACTCAGGAGGTTTATGTCTATGTATTGTGAGAATATGGTTGCCTGTATTTTTTTATCGTTTTTTTCTTTTTTGTACCTATTAGAGTAACCTCCCTTGCGTTCAACGGTTTTTCATAGCGTCTGGTGCCATTAATAGCTGACGAGAATGCATCGTAGCACTTCGCTCCGTCATTCGAAACACCGAGTACTATAATGACAACCTTTCACTGTTTTTTCTAATCTATAACACGCACACACACACATACACACACACGCGCGCATGTATATATATATGTATATATATATATATATATACACACACACATACATACATACATATATATATATGTATGTATATATATATATATATATGAAAATAGTAATGCAATATGTATAGCTATACATTAGTGTCGTATTTATTGCGTTCGCTATTTTCCAGTAAATATCGGTGCTTCGTTGTGCCATTTATATATTTTATATATATATATATATATAAAACTTAGATAAAACTTAGATATGTTTCGACCAGAGATTGGTCCAGGCCATGTCTAACTTAATAGCACCACCTGATAGGATTATTCGAATCCTGTTTAAGTCAAGTTTTGTTCAAGTAGTGAGTTCTTGTTGGGTGAGTTGTATCCAATTATGGGTGGCTTATCTGGTATTCTTTGAAGGAATCTATCCAGACTCTGTTTGAAGTTGATGGGATCCTTTTCCTCTTTGATCTCCCTCGGGACAATGTTAAATAGGGCAGGACTTGTTGAGGAAAAGAAATTATGTTGCAGTGTACATGTATGTTGTGATCTTGAATTTGGCAGGGGACGTATAGCCCGTGGTCCAAGTCTCGGATGAACCTTGAAGCTAATGTTTAGGTCGTTTGGGCAAAGTTGGCGGTATATTTTCCACATCGTACAAATGATGTACCGCTCACGGCGACGCTGGAGGGAGTAAAGTTTCAAGGCTTTAAGGCGATCCCAATAATCGAGAGCAGCCATGCCTTCAATTTGTTTAGTGAGAGCCCTCTGGGGTGACTCAATTCTGGAGATGTTTTGTCTTGTGTGACGAGACCACAGTGGGCAGCAGTATTCAAGGTGTGGCCGTACAAAGGATGAAAAAAGTGGTATGATGACACCTTGTTCTCTGGACCGGAAAGTTCTTAAGATCCAGGAACTCATCCTACGAGCTGTATCGACCTTCTTGTTGATGTGTGCACTCCAACTGAGATCGTCATCAACAATTACACCCAGGTCTCTGATATTGTTAGAGGCTGTGAGCGGTTCCCCTGAAGGAAGAGAGTATGGTTGTTTTAGTGAGGAATTTCTATGCATCAGCTCAAATTTTCCCTCATTCAGTTGCATTTTGTTTCTGTCTGCCCATTGACTCACAGCATATAGGTCAGACTGGAGTTGAGTTCGGTCTGCTTCTTCATTGACGATTTGCTGGAGCTTAGTGTCATCAGCGAATATTTTCACTTTGCAGTGATGTACGACACTGGAAAGGTCGTTTACATAAATTATGAAGAGTAGCGGACCCAAAACAGTTCCCTGGGGAACACGCTGGTGACTTTTGCTGGGTTTGAGTGCACTCTATCAACTACAACATGTTGTGTTCTATTCGCTAGGAAATACTGAATCCAGTGTAGAACTTTTCCACGGATTCCAACATTTGCCAATTTTGAGAGTAGGATGTTATGGTCTACCCTGTCGAACGCTTTACTGAAGTCAAGGTATATGACGTCAGAGTTCGAACCTGTTCCCAAGGCTTTGAGTACATCTTCAATGTGGTGTAAGAGCTGTGTTAGACAGTCCCTGCCACAGCGAAAGCCATGCTGATTTGAATTTAGGAGTTTGTGGGTCTCCAGGAAGTCAGCTATCCTTGATCTTAACACTCTTTCAAACACTTTAATGATGTGGGAGGTGAGTGAGATTGGGCGATAGTTGACTGCGAGGGATCTGTTTCCCTGTTTGAAAACCGGGATGACCGACTGGGATAGAAACTTTTTCGGTATATAACCTGCGTCTAACGAGTTTCTCCAGAGGTTGGTCAGAGGGACTGCAAGTTGGTGTTTACATTCCTTCAGGAGACTGGCGGGAAATCTATCAGGGCCTACAGCGGAGTAATGTTTGACCTCATTTATTGCTGCTACGATGTCGGTGGCAGTGAAGGTTATGTCTGCGATTTTGTGTTGGGAGTCAGCTTCGTTCGTTTCCCTCACATCAATATCAGTGGGAACACTGAAGACAGAGCAATATTGTTTCTACAGTATTTCTGCCATTTCTTTAGCATCGTGTTGGGGAATGCCGTTTTCATCAATCAGTGGCCCAATAGGTGAGACAGTGGTTCTATGCTTATTTGCATAAGAATAGAACACTTTTGGGTTCTGTTTGATGTTTTTGATTACCCATTGTTCCTCCACAGCTCTTTGATTTCAATGGAGGTTTTCATGTTAGTCTGCAGATGAAGTTTTTCCAGCTCTAGTCTTTTCATTGTTGTTGAATGTGGATGTTGCGTGTAGGAATATTTTAATTGTTGATTTTTTATTGAGTCTTTTGATGCGCCTGATGAGTGTTTTTTTCTTTTTAGGGAGCCGGTTTCTGTTTGTGTTAGTAGATTTCTTGGGAGCATGTTTAGAGCATGTGTCGGTGACAATGGTTTCAAAGTGCTGCCACGCGGTCTCAATATGAGGGGAATTGAGAGTAAAAGACCAGTCGATGGAAGACAGATCCTTTCTGATTGTTCCCCAGTCCGCTTTGTGGAAATTTATGTTGTCAAATGGGTGCCATGGAGTGGGATTGGCTGGTTTGGTTTTATACGTCGGGAATTAAGATTGCAGAGTACCATGTCGTGGTCTGAGAGGAGAGTTTTTTCGACTGAAATGCTGTGAACGTAGCTAGAGTGATTGGTCAGTACCAGATCCAAGATCGTTTTATTCTGTCTCGTTGGTTCAAGCACTAGCTGAGTCAGGAAATACTCATCCATCAGATTAAAGAGCAGTTCTGCTGCTGCCCTATCTGATGTAGAGCACTATATATCTGTCTATGTATCTTAAATGTATCTTATATGTAGAGCACATATATCTGCCTATGTATCTTAAAACCACGTTGTGTATATGTATGTATATATATATATATAAATATATATATATACACGCACACACACTCATACACACATCTTCATAAACGCGCGTGTACGCACACACACATACATATGTGCGTATGCGTGCGTGTATGCTCATGCATATATATATATATATATATATACATCTTATTCATGTACACATTTATGTAACTATGGATGTTTTGTTGGCAGTTTATCAATGGAATAAGTCGCTTGTTCTAAACTCACTCATTTTGGAACGTTGCTGCTACTGCTGCTGCTGCTGCTACTGCTGCTGCTGCTGCTGCTGCTCCTGAGAGCCATTGATTATTATGTCAAAATCCGTATTGCCTTTTTGCTTCCGTTTTCTATTAAAACATGGAGCAACATTTTATATAGAGAGATACATATTTAACTATCAAAATACGTAGCTACCTATTTCTCCAACTCACAAATGCATCAATATGCATAAACATACCTACATATGCATATATGGTCATACATACATACACACACGCAAACGAACATATAATATATACATATGCAATAATACTAATAATAATAATAATAATAATAATAATAATAATAATAATAATACTAATAATAATAATAATAATAATAATAATAATAATAATAATAATAATAATAATAATTATTATTATTATTATTATTATTATTATTATTATTATTCGTTGTGTTGTTGAGTGAGAGAGCAGTGCATGCCATCAAAGTGCTACTGGCTTAAAGTAAACGAAGCCCAGCATACCCGACATGACTACCCGTCTGATAAGAGTACACCAGGCACAACCATGTGTGCACGACATGATGATCTCATATCAAGATTAACAGCCCATGACCTGGCAGGTGGGGCCCAGTTAGAATTTTTATCAGGTCGAGTAGCCCATCACGATCAAAAGGTCCCAGAATGAGTGTTGTTTAAGGATGTTGAACGGAACACCCATGTTTCAAACACCAAAGAATTCCTTTCAACGTATGCTTATGATGCCCCACTACTATTATCATTGCTGCTACTACTACTACTACTACTACTACTACTACTACTACTACTACAACTACCACCACTACCACTCCTACTGCTGCTGCTGCCACTGCTACTACTACTATTACTACTACTACTACTACTACAACTACCACCACTCCTGCTGCTGCTGCTACTACTACTACTACTACTACTACTACTACCACCACTCCTGCTGCTGCTACTACTACTACTACTACTACTATACTACTACTACTACTACTACTACTACTACTACTACTACCACCACTCCTGCTGCTGCTGCTACTACTACTACTACTACTACTACTACTACTACTACTATACAACTACCACCACTCCTGCTGCTGCTACTACTACCGATTTCGCTCGTTGGACTTCAGCCATGCTGGTTCAGTGCCTTGATGCGTTTTTAATCGAACTAATCGACACTTGGTATTTATTTTGACAGTCTCTTTTGCCGAACTGTTAGAGTTACGAGGATGTAGACAAAACAACAGCGGTTGTCAAGTTGTTGTAGGGATTCGGGGTCAAACTCTAACACAGAAATGTATATACGACGGGTTCTTTTCCGTTTCAGTCTACGAAATTCACTCACAGAGCAGTGAGTAGGCTGGGACTAGATTTGAGGACTCTTGCTAAAACTGCTATTCAATAGCACTGACCCCGGAACATGTGATTGAGATGAAACTTACGCCACAACCACGCCTATTCAATTCACATGATATGTTTGCATGTACACACACAGACACACACACACACACACACACACACACACACACACACATATATATATATATGCAGCAGAAGAATGTTTACAATTATGAACAAGTCACAATTATGACTAAACGGGTCTCAAAACCCTTATATGTTTAGAAATAGCAGTCAAAACCGGTATGAACTCAACTTTTATCAGTGATATTATATAGTTCGCACCGATTTGAATTGCGACTAAAACAATAAGTTCTGTTGTAACTGCCTAGCAATGAATGGTTATAAGAGATTTATTATTGAGCGGGTACATATACAGTAGGAAGAGAGATACACGGTCAATGAATTGGTAAATGTTTAGAGAATAGAATGTATATGTTTAAACATAATTGCTGAGTTGTTACAGCTGAGTCGTTAGAACAAAGTCTATCATAGAAATAAGGGAGTAAGAAAGTGTGCACATAATCTTTACAGCTGTTCCAAGAAGAGATTCGCATATGGTGCTTTTCTCAGCGAAAGAAGTTAAGCTTTCTGTTTAGTAGCAGATTATGGTATCTTCGGAGGGAAAAATATTGAGCTAGATCCTTAGACGACAATTTTAGTAATTAAACGCTTCTATCGTCGAAGAAGTCGGACTGCCAACTTCTAAATAACTCAGCATTTATGTTTAAATACATAAATTCCACGCTCTAAACTGATATCAATTGTTTGCTTGTTCATTCTTTCTGCTTAATGTTCACGCACATGCACACATACACAAATACATACATACACATATAGATATACTTACATATACATACATGACACATACACACACGTGCCATATAATATATACATAAACATATACATATACATATATATGCATATCATATATATATACATATATTATATATATATATACATACATATACGCACACGCACACACACACACACCACACTCATACACACTAACACACACACACACCACACACACACCACACATATATATATAATATATTTATATTATATATATATATATATATATATATATATATATTGAATATGGTGGGGCGCGTGAATATGTACGATGATTGTACTTTGCGCATATCTTTTGAAGATGTTCTTGCCTGCAAACAAAAACGTTAATATCATTTCTAGTGTATTCTTTCTCAGAGAAAAAAAAAAATTCTCTCCGTAAGATCTGTATGCCAAAACACAACGTGCTGTGACCCACATCTGCAGACTATCAAGCTTGCTCTTTCGGCTTAATTTTCTCTCTTCAGTGATAGGCGCGATCTCGCTGATTTCGAACTTGGCAAGACCTTCTCTTCATAGAGGCCATTTGCAGAAGTGTGCTGATGCCCACCGAAAGAGTATTAATTTAGTGTAAGCACAGAGTGAAACAAGAAAAGCAATAATGTCTTGTACTTCCACATTTATCCATTTTCTGCGAAATATAATGACATTGCGTCCTTAGAGAATAAAGTTCTGGCATTAGAATTTTATGGAATATCACACCAAATTATTTTTTAAAATTCTTCATAAGCTCCGATTTCCTTTTTCTCTCTCTCACTGTATTTGTTTACGTGTCTGCAAGCATGTACGTATGTGTATTTGTTTATACGTGTGCAAGCGTGTATAGATGTATATAATGTATAAATGCGTGTCGGCGTGTGAGTGTGCGTACGTGTGTGTATGTCTGGTTTGTGTGGCTGTGTGTGTGTCTGTGTGAAGCAAACTATACAGCGGATAGTTGTACTTTAGTTTCATGTCTCTTTCCTTCACTCGTTCATTCTCCAATGGTGAAAACTATTTTTGAATATTTGAAAAATTTTCTGTAGCTAGTCAAATACTTGTTTATGTATAAACAAATGTACATATCTTTATATATAAAAGTGAGGTTGTGTGCTGTCTGTCTCCTACGATTTAGATTCCTAACTACTCCCACATTTTGCGGTGCAGTTTAACCAAAACTGGGTATCTTATAGTCGTGATTCATATCGAGCCCTTCTGGGTATTAGCGCGCGTCTACAATGAGTCTACGATTTAAAAAAAAATTACCATCATTTTTTTCCATTTTAATGCATTTTTCGCTATTATATAAGAGAAGTAACTCTCTAAAACTGTCTACGATGAGTCAACCGACTGGCCCTGAATTTGAACTCAGAACGTAACGACAGACGAAATACCGCTAAGCATTTCGCCCGGCGCGCTAACGTTCCTGCCAAAATATATTGAGTACAAGTAGAGCATTTACCTCACAACACAAGGCTGTAGAACAGAATGCGAGAGAATGAGGGAGAAGAGAAGGAGGGAGAGGGGGTGAAGGAGGAGAGAGAGGGAGGTGACAAATTATTACCTTTCTTTTTATTAATTCTACTTATACACGCATGGTCTTATTTATATTAGAAAATCATTTGTGTTGTGATCCCCTTTGGTCATGAATGACCATGGGATTGCACCTAGAAAGTTACCCTCCGAGGCACAAGTCTGGGCAAGGTTATTTATGGAAACCACCCCTCTCCATGCCACTAGTGTTATCCAAGGGAAAGGTAAAGGCCGATACATCTTGGCACCAGTGAGGTCGCAGCTCATTTATTAACGTCCAAGTGGCTGAGCACTCCACAGACACGTGTACCCTTAACGTAATTCTCAGAGAGATTCAGCGTGACACAGAGTGTGACAAGGCTGGCCCTTTCAAATACAGATACAACTGAAACAGGAAGAAAGAATGAGAGAATGTTGTGGTGAAATAGTAGAGCAATGTTCACCACCACCCCCTGCCGGTGCCTCGTGGTGTTTACGCTCAATAAACACTCACAACGCCAAGGCGGCAAACCGGGCGAAATGCTCTGAGTTCAAATTCCGTCGAGGTCGACTTTGCCTTTTATCCTTTCGGGGTTGATTAAATAAGTACCAGTTACGCACTGGGGGTCGATATAATTGACTTAATCCGTTTGTCTGTCGTTGTTTGTTCCCTCTGTGTTTAGCCCCTTGTGGGAAGTAAAGAAACAGGTAAACACTCACAACGCTCGATCTGGGAATCGAAACCGCGATTCTCCAAACCGCGAGTCCACTGCCGTCACCATTAGGCCATCGCGCCTCCTCTAGAAAATCAGTAGGTAACTAAGTACTCAATTCTACCGTACGGTAATTTCGTTCGTGAGTTTCTTATTAATAACCCATTGCCTTCAAAGAAATATTACAATTCAAGCTGTATAGCAATTGAAAGAAAATTTCAGTCTATTTGTAATTGTTTTGTTATATATATTATGGTCAGAGCTGTGGATGGTTGTTAAGGGAAATTAAAGCAGATGAACAACAACCCAAATCGGATCCTGTTGCAACAGTTACGTCTTTGTTTTCATTCATCATGCTCTTTTTTCATTCCGTTTCGTGCTTTGTTTAGGACTAAATCCATTTACTGAATCCTGAAAATCGAAATGTTGAGCCGGTGGCCATTGCTTTTCTTTGTTTCCACTGACAATGGAAACTGGTGATGTATAACAGAAAGAGAGAGAAAAACAACAAAAAAACAAACAACAATGTAGTAGAATGAAAAGGTATGAGAAATGACAACACATTATTGTCTCCCCTTCTTAAATGCTCATACATACACACAGACACACACACATGTATATATATATATATATATATATATATATATATATATATATATATATATATATATATATATATATATATATATGTATATATATATGGTGGCGTGTGCATATGTGTACGTATATCTGTATATATCTATATGTATATCAATATATATATATATGTATATATATATATATATATATATATATATAATATATATATATATATACATAACATATATATATATATGGATATACATATATCCATATGTAATCCATGTATATATGTATATATATATACACACATATATATGTATACATATACACACACACACATATATATACATGCATATATAATGTATATACATATGTACATGTGTGTGTATGTGGGCGTGTGTGTGTTTATGTGTGTGCGTGCGTATTTATATATATGTTGAGAATGTGCAAATGAATAAATGTGAACAATTTAATTAAATAAAATTTATTTTTTTAGAGAAAAACGAAGATTTGAAATGCGTTCTTGAAATGTAATACTTTGGATGTAACAGCTGATAACACATTTCATAGAACAGGAATTAATGCTAACGAAGATGATGAAACATTACATCAGATTCAGTATATCTTATGAAAGCTGAACAGAAGGACTAAACTCCTTTTTCAACAGTTTTGTAACCTCAATGATCTATAAGGAGATTGGTGAATCCCTCCTACCATTTCTACTAATATTGCATAAGCTTTGTCAAACATTACTAACTTGCTAAAGACCAGGCCCTATAAAATATATTACGTTTAAGAATTCTGCATCCTAATGTAGGATGGCGAACACCGAACTCCAATAGTGTTATTGGTTGAGAACCACAGCAGGAAGCAGAATCTACCAAAAACAATAAAGAGTTGCTTAAAGAGATCCCGTGTGAAGTTTCGTGATACATACCTCGGTGTCTTTATATACATGAATATCTATCTATCTATCTATCTATCTGTCTGTCTATCTATCTATCTATCTATCTATCTATCTATCTATCTATCTATCTATCTATCTATCTATCTATCTATCTATTTATCTATCTGTCTATCTGTCTATCTATCTATCTATCTATCTATCTATCTATCTATCTATCTATCTATCTATCTATCTATCTATCTGTCTATCTATCTATCTATCTATCTATCTATCTATCTATCTATCTATCTATCTATCTATCTATCTATCTATCTATATCTATCTATCTATCTATATCTATCTATCTATCTATATCTTGCCGTAATCTCATTTAGAGAGACTTAGTACTTTTAATATTTCTATTATTGAAAACAAGTGGATGTATTCCACTGTAACTAGGTAAATAAAATCTTCGAACAGACGGTCAGTAGCGACACCTGCTGGTTCTGACTACGCTGCATTTATAAAGGGTAACAACCCTGAAACATGTCTGCAGATGTCTGACTAGCAAGGTGAAGCGGCTGACCCCCCCTGTTTGAAGGTTCTAATGGACGCAGGTTCGTGTGTCATATAGCTAGCTAGAGGCGATGGCCTCTTGGAGCTAATCAGCAACAGCTTTAGTCTTATATTTATAGACTGCCATATTAGTATGGCGATAACTATTAATTATTATATATTCACATATATATTTATATATATTATTATATATATATATATTATATACATAATATCTATCTATCTATCTATCATATCTATCTATCTATCTATCTATCTATCTCTCTCTCTCTCTCTATATATATATATAATATATATATATATATATATATGCACATACATACACACATACATATTATATACATAGGTGTGTGTATGTGTTTTAATGTTTGTGTATGTGTGTATGGGTGTTTATGCGTGTGTGGATGTGTCTATATATATCCCAAAACGGCATTTACTCATAGAATGATTATAAATTCAGTCTTTATTAAAACGTATTTTTTTAAGAATTTAGGTTTTAACTGAACGCCTGAACGCTTCTTTTCAAACTGATGACAGTCCTGGTCTAGTTACCGCTGACAACAAAATACAATAGAATCAGAAACGCCAAAAACCTTTTGTTTGGCATTCGTGCACATTCTACTTCAACGGCTACCCTCAATTCGTTACCTGTTACCGGTTTGTGTCGTAAACTATTATGTACCATCATAAAAAAATCTAGTGTTGAAGGTCTGTTGAACACGGAAGATATTTTTTTGTCTAAAACTACTGCCCGGCAAAAAGTCACCAAGGTATGTATTTACACAACTATGACTGAGGGGTGCCCGTCTTATAGGAAGTAAAACTTCTGGTCTTCAAAGTCGTCTTGAAGGCTTGACATGACACATTGTGGCAGCAGCTTAAAGTACAATCTAGTCAAATTGATGATAAGTGGCACCACATTGTATAATCTGGAAAATTTTCTTCTTGTCCCACCGTATGAACGGATTCTCAGGCGTCCAGTAAGTGCAACTGTGCGTGTTTATTGAGACATTTAATTCAAATGTAGCCTTAACACCCCAAACAATCTTCGTAGGAAAGTGGGCATCTTGTTAAACCTCAGTCTTCGGTGAAAATATTTATTTTCATGATTTAATAGCTGTAAGGGTTTTGAAACCCATAACGCTGTAACATCTCTGCCCTTCAGTAAAGCACCAGGTACAATTTCAACATATTGAAATATTTTCTTATAGTAGTGAAACGCGTTCTGAGAAACTAAGCAATTTTCTTGCTGTTGTCAGGAAGCACCTGTCCCCAAGAATTCAAAGTTAATATTATTATTTCCATGTATAAGAACATCAGTCAGTCATATGGTAGCCACATGAGAGCCATGTAGCTATTTTCCATCTTGTGGATTATGATCCAAGACATGGCAAGAATACTGCAGAATCGCTTCAATAACCATATCTCCGCTAACGATTTTCTCCACGAAATTCAATATGGATTTCGTTATGAAAGGGTACACTTTTGACCTGATCTTTGCAGTAGAAGTGATCCAGGGAAATGTTTAGGGCAGAATAAGGTCCTGGATATAACATGTTTTTATTTCACAGATGCTTTTAAAAGGGTATGTGGAAACTCATAGCTAAACATGGTTCTGCCAGTTTCATGATGCCATGCTAGCAAATGTCGGGAACAAGTGAAACCGATAGGTTTCACTTTTGATCCCAAATAAATAGGTTTCGATTGTGCCCCAGTACCTACTCTTTTCAGTGTTGTTTGAGGCCTTCGAAAGAAATCTACCTGGAAATGAGATTAAGTAAAGATATAATGGAAAATTATTTTATGATTTTTGTTACATTTCTTGGTTTCTGCTTAGTTAATTTCGGATAAAAATGATGGACAAGCTATATCGAGAATATCAATCAAAACGCCAAATGTCTTAGTGCTGATGAAGGATGCCATAATATACAACGAACGAACCAGTAGATCTTGTTCCTTTTCTTAAAACCAAATTAGAATTTTTGTCACAGTTTACAGTTTTCCTAGAATGTATAATGATGTAATTATAAGGTTGTCCCAAAAGTTCGTAGAAAGTCTTGGAAAATAATGGTCTTTATTTTGAGGAATAATTTTTGTTGTTTTTGTTAGTACTTGGCGAGTAAAAATTCAATTTTCGCAAGTGTTTACGAACTTTTGGGACAACCTAATATAATAGTCATTTATGATAATGTATTCTTTGGCAAATTCTAGATGGCAGATAAGCAAATATTTCGAAAAATAGAATGATAAAAATCTGACAAGATCAATTTAAGTGAATTTGCAATGAATTTTGCTACAATAATTGAAACTAAATTATTACTCAGCTATTATAGTTCTATGGACATGATTTCAGGATTCCTAATAGTAGCTTTTTTAAATGTAGTTGCTAATACTTAATAGGATCAAACATAAGTCAAATAAACTCATCGTCAAATACAACTGCCAAATACCTTAAAACTGAAAGCGTACAAAATTCAAGATATCATTCTTCTAACATCCTAGAATCCAATAACGGCGCTGAATAATTTGCATTTAGGATGAGGGATTAAATCACTTGCATGCTCTTTAAAAGTGGTGTATATTCACCTTTACCTTTTTTAGATGTTAATTTGATTCATTGTCCAATTTACGAGTAGTTGCTATTAAATATACTTGCATTTATATTAACATAGATTGTGTGGATTGGTTTACCAATAGTTAGATATATCATTACATTATATGCATACGTGCATATATATATATATATATATATATATATATATATATTATATATAGAGAAAGAAGAACAATTCTTGGAATTGACTTGAATCTTAATTGCTTTGATTGAATATATATATATATATATATATATATATATATATATATGTACATATATACGGGATTTGGTTGGTGTGCAATTAAAAAGCTTGCTTCCCACACATGTTGCTTTTTGGCCCAGTCTCACAGCATCTTGAGCAAGAGATTTTATCCTAAAGTTCCGGTCACACCGACAGTTTGTAAGGGGATTTGGTAGACGGAAATTGACAGAAACTACAGGTACTATGTGTGTGTTGTGTGTGTGTGTGTGTGTGTGTGTGTGTGTGTGTGTGTGTATGTGTGTGTGTGTGTGTGAGTATGTGTGTGTGTGTGAGTTTATTTGTTCCTCATCACCACTTTATTTGTTCCTCATCGCCCCGTAACTTAGGAGTTCAGCAAGAGTGAACCGATGAAATACATGCGGGTGTCGATTTGTTCGACTAAGCCCTTGAAGTCGATATTCCAAATGGGTCACAGTTCAACGAGTGAAACAGATGAAAAGGTAAACGTTGAAAGCTATAAGATAACATACATATGTGTACGTTTGTGTGTGTGTGTGTGAGTGTGTGTGTGTGTGTGAGTGCGTGTATTTGTATGTGTGTGTATATTTGTGTGTGTGTGTGTGTGTGTGTGTGTGTGCATTTAAGCAGCAGCAGTCTGATGGTGATAAAATGTTAGGTAGAACGAAAATAGTGCCATAATGACTTGCATCACACAGCGACAAGCTGAGGGGTTTCTGTGTAATTCGCAAAATGTTACAATGTCTTTGCACTTACATATCCGAAACCTCCTCTGTGATGAAAGAGCAATGAATTGGATTACAGTTAGCATAAGATAACTTCCCCTTTGGCCATTATTATCGAATTTGAGCGCGGCTAAATTTGGGACAATCGGTCATTTAATCAATGTACAAACATACACGTAAGCTCGCACTCATAAACGCACGTATATACTCATACGGACACGTACTCTACGCTCAGACACACACATATATACATGTGTGTGAATCTGTGTACGTGTGTGTTTGTATATACATACATACATACTTACACACACACACATATATATATATATAAATATATATATATATATATATACATATATATATACATATATATAAATATATATATACATATATATATAAATATATACATATATATATATATATATATATATATATATATATATATATATATATATATATATAATATATATATATATATATACTCATGCACATATGCACACGCACACTCTCATACAGACACACTCATGCACGCACACACGCACACGCACACACATACATATCGAAATTTGAATATTTAGATATGACATATACGATATATATGTAAATGTATATATGCATATATTTTGATTCTTACATGTGCATATGTGTGTGTGCATATATTTGCATATTTATATATGTGTATATATACATATATACATATATGTATATATTTGTGTGTGTGTATGCATATATATGTATATATATATATGGGTATTATATATATACATATATGTATATATTTGTGTGTGTGTATGCATATATATGTATATATATATATGAGTATTATATATATACATATATATATATGTCTGTGTGTATGTATTATGTATGTATGTGTTGTACATTGATTTGTGCGTATGTGAAACCTATCGCTTTCAATTTCTTCCAATTCATGCAAAATAAATGCAGTTAAAGAACGCCTGAAGGTTCTCGCCAGCGATATTGTCAAGTATTCTCTGAATTCAATCGATTTGGGAAGGCAGTATTGACATAGTAAGAAAGACTGTAGCATATTTAAATGATGAATTCAGTTGTTGAATATTTCAAATACTAAGGGAAGTCTCAATTAACGGATTCTATATTCCATCTCAACTTTAGCAGAAACCCTAAATATAGACTCATTAACCCAGCTAAAACCGAGATACGAATAATGAACAAGAATATTTTAAATTCTGTTCTGCATAAGGGAATAGTAGAGTTATAGATTTATCCCTATGGGATAAGATTAAGTCTGTTACAGACTGATTAAAGCGCATTAGCGATAAATATATGTGTGAGCTCACACAATTTGATATCTATATTTCTTTACTACCCACAAGGGGGCTAAACATAGAGGGGACAAACAAGGACAGACAAAGGGATTAAGTCGATTACATCGACCCCAGTGCGTAACTGGTACTTAATTTATCGACCCTGAAAGGATGAAAGGCAAAGTCGACCTCAGTGGAAATTGAACTCACAACGTAACGACAGACGAAATACGGCTACGCATTTCGCCCGGCGCGCTAACGTTTCTGCCAGCTCACACCATTTGATATCGTGGACTTTTACCCGTGTATAATAAGCCCTGTAGTCTTCTTATAAATGGGTATGATTATACCCATTTATAACTGATCTTTCCGACCGTGAAATCTTAAATGGCTTTTGAGCCTTAACAGGTGTTTGAAGGGCTGATGACATATACCGCAGCATCTCATTTCGGCATTGACTCCATTTCCGCTCGTTGATTATGAACATTCAAGTGCCACTTCTATCCTCCACGTTATTCGCAGTGGTTTTTGACAGACACTGCATTGAAACTGGTCACCCAGTCTGGAATTCCAATACTTCATGCATGCCTTACCCACATAAGCACACTGGTGTGATCTCATACTACCTATTTCTTTACTACCCACAAGGGGCTAAACACAGAGGGAACAAACAAGGACAGACATAGGTATTAAGTCGATTACGTCGACCCCAGTTCGTAACTGGTACTTAATTTATCGACCACGAAAGGATGAAAGGCTAAGTCAACCTCGGCGGAATTTGAACTCACAACGTAACGCAGACGAAATACCTATTTCTTTATTACCCACAAGGGGCTAAACATAGAGGGGACAAACAAGGACAGACATAGGTATTAAGTCGATTACACCGACCCCAGTGCGTAACTGGTACTTAATTTATCGACCCCGAAAGGATGAAAGGCAAAGTCGACCTCTGCGGAATTTGAACTCACAACGTAACGACAGACTAAATACCGCTAAGCATTTCGCCCGGCGCGCTAACGTTTCTGCCAGCTCGCCGTGAGATATACCACCTGTGTCATCTCTTGTGAAAGGTAGGAGAGTCCAGTTTGCTGGACATTGTTGTATAGCTGAAAAAGAGGTAATTTCTACTCTTCTCCTCTGGAAGCCATCTACTCGCAATACCAGAGGGCGCACACTCTCCTACCCTGATGTAATCTCCAGGGATACAGGCATCCAGCAACTGGACCTCCGTAATGCCATGATGGACCGTGAAGTCTGGCGTAGCATGGTAAATTCCATTGTCTCGACCACGGTCGAACAATGATGATGATGATGAGATATACATACTTTTGCGCACAAAGAACGTTTAAAGAAGAAATGAACAACTCACGCATCGCCATTGATATTGATCTCGTCCTTACGAAATTTTCTATCCATTTCAGCGTGGTTATTAACCCTGTGGGGCTCAAAACCTCTCCAGATCGTAGCTCATCCCGCTTCCCTATTATTAGGGAATTTTAGAGTGTAATGCACCTTTATGCTTCGAGCAATTAGTGTGAAGGATTCTCCAACAGGTTTTCGAGAATCGCAGTAGCTAACGATGCAAGTACTGCGGCGGCCAGGTGCGGTGCCTTCACGATGAGTAGGGATGAGAATGGAATGTATTTTGGTAATTAATCTATATTCTTTGTTTGTTTACTGCCCACATCTAAGCATTATTTGCCGAAACTGGTTCGCTATACTCTTTATTCCTTTCCTTCTAATTGCCTCCTCAGCATTCTTTAATATATTCGTCGCACAGTGTTCTTGGAAGACATACTTCAAATAACTTGTTCAAATATTATACATAATGTTTAGATAAGAAGGTCGTTGTGGCATACAATGCCGACAACTCTATATATATATATACCTACAAGTATTTATTAATGAGGAATTTACATATAATAATTGATTTCTTTTAACTGCTCAACAACAGCATTGCTGAAGAGCAAATTATTTTCCAGAGTTATTTGAAATCGAAATATTGACGCATTACACTAGAAAGTGTAAAAGGTAAAGCGTATTTCTAGTTTGTCTTTCTGCCGTTGTATGTTGTATGTTCACCTGTCATCAAGCTTCAAAAGGCATTATGAAAGTTACTGCAGATGTATATACACACGGCTAATCAAAGGATTACTGAGATAAACTCAAATGACATATTAATTATATAGAGCAATAAATTGTTAAGTACATAACTAGCGTAGCACATATTACTGTACAAGAAGACACAAGACTATATTAACCTTGCGTGGTTTCAATTTAAAAAGGCAGATAAAGGTCAATAGTTGTGACAAGCATATGATGTTGAAAGGTATTTAACTATGTTTTAATTATTATTATTACTGTTGTTATGTTGTCTGATGCATCGGCTTATACACCTCACGCTTTAAGAACATAGCATTGTATACACACAGAGACTAACAAATCACACGTATTTTCCTTTGATTGCTCTCCACATATAAGTACACACGTACTCATATAGGTTCATATTAAACAATTGTTTTTTACAATGAGGTGACATATCATTTAACAGTTGCTTAAATCTTAGTGTAGATCTATATTCGTCCAGCATTCAATCAAGTAATTTGTCCGCAGACAAATTATATGTACGTATATATATATATATATATATATATATATATATATATATATTTAAATAATGAGGGAGATAAATTAATATTAATTTTAATATCAATTTAAAACCAGTAGTCTAGCATACAAAAAATCTGAGAAGTCAGAGAAAATTCTAATATATGTGTATATTGGCAGGGCTTGACTGCTAGGAAGTCGGCCGTATGCTAGAAACAGATCACCAACGATCAAACTACAAAGGAATTCTCTAGAGGAAAAATTCAGCGGACACCAGAACCAAATTTGGCGGGCAGGACAGATGAAAATTTATATAAAAAACAGAATTAAATGCATACCTCGGTTTCGGCCTTTAACAAAAGAATTACTTACGTAATTCAAATGTCCGTGGCTTCTTCAGTGCATTCGTTCAGTGTAAATGTAAACCGAAAAACTAACCCCAGCTTTCTGTGCCAAGACAGACACGTGCTTATTTTACCGATTACATTAGGGATAAAATTTCAAATGTCTTGGTTCTGGCGCGCTAAGAAATTCCTGAAGCGAAGGGGTGCAGTAAATAATTCGCTGCGGTTAGTGCTTACTACTAGGGAACGTATTTATTTCAATATTTAAGTAATGAGGGAGATAAATTAATATTAATTTTAATATCAATTTAAAACCAGTAGTCCAGCATTCAAATAATCTGAGAAGTCAGAGAAAATTCTAATATATGTATATATAGGCAGGGCTGGCCTGCTAGGTAGCCGAATGCTGGAAAGAGATCATTAACGATCAAACTACAAGGGAAATTCTCTAGAGGAAGAATTCAGCGAACACCAGAACCAATGTACAGGACATACAAAACAAGGAAAATTCCCCTTCTTCAGTCGCCTTTGTTTCATCTACTCCACGATTCGAAGGTCAAAGCGATACATGACTTTAATGAAACAATCCTTCCCGCGAAAATCAAATTAAATAAAATTTGAGATTTTTTTGCGGAGGGGTAAAAATGGTAACAAAAACAGGACAGTAACAACAGTACAAAATATAAACAGTAAAAGACAGGACAAGGAGAATAACAGTAACACAAACAAGAAGGGGTGTTAAGCCGAACAAGATAAACATTTTTACGAACTCTATTTTTTGAGAACGGCGAGGGAGCAACAGATGTGCCGTCTCTACTTGAAGGTAGCCAGGACAGAAAGACAGTAGCAGAGTTCTCGTCGCGGGTCAACGATGGGAGGGAGGAGGAGGAGTAAGAGAAATATGGTTTAAAGATGAGAGACAAATGCAATCAAGCAATATTATGAGAGGTTTTCGGTAACAGGACTGTCCATGTAGCCTGAAAGATTATAGGAGACGCAATGTAAGTTTTATTAGTCTGCCAAATTAACGTGTCACCAAGGCATGAAACTATTAGTAAATCATATTTCCATACCGTGTACGTTAAACGAAATTCATCTCTCACTATAACGGAACAGTACATTAGAGACTAGCACTCTGTTGTAACCAATGTAGTGTCTGTTTTAGAGGTATGTGAATGCAACAGAGACCATTTCTCTTGATAAAACTAATATCTCTTGAAAAGTTACGTGAAAACGTTATGTAATAACAGCAATGACAATTGATATATTTATCATACAGGAAACTTATTTTCTTTAAATATTGCCATATTTATCTTGAGCTCCATCAAATGTGTGTTTGGAAATCATAGACACTCGAAGATGTGAATGACATTCTCTAAGTGATTGGTTAAGACGGCAATATTATCATCTCTCTAACAATATGTTTTTGATTTAGCGGAGTTATGATAATATAAAAGAAAGAATAAATAAAAGGAAGCATATACTTTCTATGAAAGAACTGTAAAACCAAAGAGAAGGATGAAATTCAACAATAATGGGTGGAATTTAGTAAAAATAGTTTAATAACAATTTTCTTGCAATAAAACCGATCAAAAAACCAATTTAGATCAAAGAAAGAATTTTAAGAGATATGGCTGTAATATTATTGGGGCCAATCGTATTTCATAATTTATACTTCTTGATGTTGCCCCACTCTTAAAACATGGGCAAACTTCGTCATAGAAAGCATAACATCACGGCTATCGTTTTCCATGATTTTATTTCGTCTACTTACTCATATTATATATATATATAATTTATGCATAAAATATTTTTGTTGCATTACGTTTACCATTGTTTTCTATTATTGTTTTTATAACTAGCCGTATTTAAAATGTGAATATTTCCTGTTTTTATGGTTCTCAAAAGTATTACAGTCCGCCATATTAACAAACAACTTTGCAAAGCTTTCAGAGCAAAATCATTGAATAGCAAGAAAGAAAATTTTTTTTAAAAAAAGTAACAAATTGTTGTGGCATTAAGACAATTATATTACTATGAGGAACCACAACACTCATGGGAAGTTTATTATATTCCGAAAAATTTGTTTTAGGTAAAGGAAATGAAATTCTACAACTTTGTGGTATCTATTTTTACCCACTCATATATACACACACATATTTACATACATACATATATATATATGTCAGGGATTTGACTGCTATTTCGGCATGGTGGTGTCTCTCAGACACCCTTATTCATAGTTGTAAAAAAATTATTACCTTTGTATGGTATTTATTCCCATGCTGGCCACTTGATAATATCGATATTTAAATATCGATATTATCCTTATTTATAAATTTATATATATATATATATATATATATATATATATATATATATATATATATAGTATATACAGACATATTTATACACACATATGTGTGTGTCTGTATGTATGCATACTCTAGATTGAATTAGACTACTCACACCAATCTCCTGTAAAATATTATGTAATGTCTTACGGGAACTCATTGCTAATCCTATACCAACGAATGACTAATGATGGACACCAGTGTTTTGATTGCACGCGCTCGCAGACGAATAGAGAAATTGAAACTGGCAATACCTTGGAAATTCCACGAATGGCCCTGGAGAATGCTATGCAAACATTTCCGCAAGCTATTGTCTTTGCTGCTTATAGAAGATTAAAGCGACAAAGAACAAAAAGAGGAACAAATTTGTATGACGATATAAAGAAAACCAAAACGTAAATAGACGTGTGTACATGATACTCTCACTAAAAAGACAACGCCATGTAAATTACCGCATCAAAGTCTTGAAATATGTGAGAAAAGACTGACATTAATTAATATTTATATATAAAAGTGAGGTTGTGTGCTGTCTGTCTCCTACGATTTAGATTCTTAACTACTCCCATATTTTGCGGTGCAGTTTAACCAAAACCGGGTATCTTATAGTCGTGATTCATATCAAGCCCTTCTGGGTATTAGCCCGCGTCTACGATGAGTCTACGATTTAAAAACAAGTTTACCATCAATTTTTCCTATTTTTAATGCATTTTTGGCATATATAAGGGAAGTAACTCTCTAAAAATTTATTATTAAATCTCAGAACGTAAAAAGCTACAGTAACACCCCCCTTTGTGGTTAGCTATATTGAGATGGCTATTATACTTTACATCTCTAAAAATGCTTATATAGTTATTTCCCTTACAAACCCGAGCAACGCCGGGCGATACTGCTAGTTAACTATAAAGTAAACTAGATGTAACACGTGTTTTACACTAAGGTAAAACTAGCTTTTCCGAACCACAACAATATTTTAAATACTCATACACACGTATGAACCTGTGTATATCTGAGTTTAGGATCATAAGCAGGGCGTTGGCGTGTGTGTATTAGGAAATGATTTGATTATCGTTCCCTACACCAAAAGATCAATCCAAAGTGATTTTCAAATAAAAATTCCCTTAGTGGTGTTTGTTCTGCCATGGTTCTACAGACGCTTCCTTATCATTTGCACAATCATAAATGTAGTAAATTAGGATACATATGAATGACGACGATATTTTTCCCTCTGTCCGATGTAAACTAAAATTTCATTTCCATTATTATTCGTCATATTCATGTAGCACTTCAAAATAATATCTTCAATTAGTTGTCGTCATCCAGTCCTGATATCATTTACGAAACATTGAGATCCATACTAGTTACTTTGTCTTTTACATAAATATGTGATATACTCCGACTCTTGGAGCGTTCATCTGTACAGCCTAATAATCCCTAAACCACTAAATGGCTTGACCATGGCCCCTTAAATACTGACTCTATCGAGAGATACCGATACCCAGTAAGGCGTGTCTTGCTAGAACTGATAGAATTTATCCCACTACAGGTTTGACAACAACCGATTCTTTTTCAAGTGGAACATACATAGAAAGAAGCGAAAGAAGAAAGAAAGAGGACAAGAATCTAAATCCATATAGGACTTGTATTTTATTTATTGTCCATAAAACAATTTAAAAGCAAAGCTGACGTCAGCGATATTTAAACACAAAGCACGTAGGCGTTGTGCTTTAAAGACAGCCAATTCGCCCGATTTCATAGAAAACTCTGTTTTATGGCAGCCATGCTTGCAGGAACACAGTTTTATATATTTATTGCCCAATGACACAATACAACACCCGAAGAATAATGAGAAGACATGCTTATTTTCTTAGTCGTCTAGTATCGTAGTTTTCTTTCTGTTGTCCCACTTTCAGTAAATTTCAAATGTTGTAATGTTAAATAAGTGAATAAAAAATTGTAAGGATGTATATCATAGCAGGCTAATTCCTCGATTTGATTCCATTAAAATGTCAATAGAAGTAATTGAACTCACCATCGCAAGATTTTAAATACCTGAATCATTGCTCGCTCGTTTTTTTCCCCCATTCAGTATATGGAGTAAGATTTGAGATTGGATTAGTAGTCTTTTGGCTACTAATCCAATCTGGGACAATTAATCTTTTATATTATCCAACTGGTATTTTCAGATTTTATGTCAAGTGTAAAGGAATATATTTTAGCTAATAACATTATTAAAATTTCAGAGAGTTACTCAGTTAAGCTTTTGATCTATAAATTAGATGCTTCAGACATCAAAAGTATTAACATCATAAGAAATTTCTAAGATGAAAGACTGGTATGGTAAAATTTCGATTTTATCCAGAAATGACAGACAACACGGAAATGTAGATTGAAAGAAACGCTACAGGAAGTTTATAATAGAAATAATCTAGAATTTATTTCAATTGGAAGTTGGTTTGATACAAGACGTTTATGACAAACAACGACAATTAAAATGATAACGATAATAGCAACAAAATTATTATTCCAGTGAGATACTAATAATGATACAATGAAAATAACAAACATGTCGATGAAGTGGACCTCAACAACAACAACGATCATGCTATATAGATTATTTAATTCGTGGTAAGTAGCTTGCTAACCAACCACATGGTTCTGGGTTCAGTCCCACTGCGTGGCATCTTGAGCGAGTGTCTCAGTTATAGCCCCGGGCCGACCAATGCGTTGTGAGTGGATTTGGTAGAGGGAAACTGAAAGAAGCCTGCCGCATATATGTATATATATATATATGTGTGTGTGTGTGTTTGTGTGTCTGTGTTTGTCCCCCTAGCATTGCTTGACAACCGATGCTGGTGTGTTTACGTCCCCGTCACTTAGCGGTTCGCCAAAAGAGACCGATAGAATAAGTACTGGGCTTACAAAGAATAAGTCCCGGAGTCAATTTGCTCGACTAGAGGCGGTGCTCCAGCATGGCCGCAGTCAAATGACTGAAACAAGTAAAAGAGAGAGAGTAATTGCATAAAAGAATGTTCTTACATTCTTCGTGTATTTCGCTGTGGTTATCTTCTCTTCAGCAGAAGAAATCGGAAAGGCGAACGCTGTGAACTGACACGAGAGACAGGTTTCTCTTTTGATATTCCCGTCATCGTTCAATGAATAGTTGTGCTATTCAGTGTTTCACTGTATTTAAAATACAGTTCCCATTGCTGCAAGTGCAAGTAGAATATTTTTGGGTCTAACTGCAAAACAATGATGTACGCAGTAAGATACCGTTGTTTGGATCTAAAATGCAGCCATCAAGTTTTTAATGCTTCTTCTGCAATAAAATGGTGATAAAGATACTAAGACTGTATTCTACACGGAAAGAAAACAGTTCTGATGCCACCAAAGAAAGCGTGGAATTCCAACGTAACTTCCAGTAAATTCAGAGCTGCTCCTATTGTCAGATTTTCTATCGCTGTCAAATTGTTGACAGATAAAACTTCCATATCCCACATTACAGAAAATACCTAAACAGTAAGTATTTATACTGATAATAGAAATATGACTTTATTTGATGTGGGTAGATCTAGAAACAACATTAACACAAGACCACTAATGTATCCTCCTCTCTGTAGGAGGCTGTTGGTGATTCTGTTTGTCGGAAACCACCTAAAAGCTGATCGCTGCGACTTATTTATTGTCATGGTGTAGAATTTGCCTTTCTGGAATCACACACATCCAAGTGCGAAATATCATACGCTGCATTTACGGAGCTCACCGCTACCCCACAGTAACCTACCAATTTGACATGTGATCGCTACATCCAGGCAACATGTATAATTGGAGATGCGCATGATAGTTCGGTGGGAGGAGAGGCAATCCACTGGTTGAGAAAATAAATGCACTAGGTTAATTTTCGCCGATTCCCCATGAGTCAGCCAGCACGCTGTAAGCTAATGTCCCATGATCCATCAGCAACAGATGCATCACACACACATACACGCAACCTCTATATATTTCAATCTCTCTCTCGCTCTATGTATATATGTGTGTGTGTGTATCTATTTATTAGTCTCTTTCTCTCTGTTTGTGTCTGTACACACACACACACACACACACACACACACACACATATATATATATACATACATACATACATGCAGGAACATCTTCAACGTGCTCCCGCCCCCTCCTTCCCCCAACGCCACTGAAGTTGTGAAGAATGTGTATGTAGTTGCCCTCTGTTACATGAGACGCTAAAAAAAAGTAGTCCTCATTTTGTCTTGGGATGTCTGTTAGTGATTTTCTTCTGGAGGCAACACTTTAACATCCCAATTAACCCATAGTTGAGACTTCAACATTCCTGAGACTGACGATTTCAAGTTACCCACCACCACCACCACCACCACCACCACCACCATTTCAAGCTACCTCCCGGTAATCTGAAATCGATTTCAAATTACAGGTGGTGGGGCACACTGAAACTGATTTCAAACTACCCCCGCGCTGTTCACACTACCCCCTCAATGATTTATTCTAAAATAACAAATTCTATGAGTTACAACTCCTGATACTTTTATACCATTGAACATGGATTACATTCAAGATTTTAAAATCTTAAAATATGAAAATAAGACGAAAATATTAGATTTTTTAAAACACTTTTATGATGCGTTGAAAAAAAAAAAAAAAAAAGAAAACGTCGAATATCAGAGATTCTGAGTTTCCATTTTTAAAAAAATAAAAACATTTTATTTTTTTATTTAAAAGAAAGTGATTTCGACTAGAGTACTTTTTTCAACATATATGTAGCAGATGGATGTTGTTTACAGTGGACTGAGTTGATTTGACAGAATCTAACGATAATAAATTGATTTGAAGAACGATATGTGTTTTATATATAATCAGAAATTTATTTATCCACTTTAAATTGGTTATGAAATGTATTTATATACATTAAAATATCACTGCAGTTTTTTTTTCTTTACTTTGCAGCTTGGGCATCTTGATTTTCGTACTTTGTTTTTCGTTTTTTACTTGATGATCGTTGCTCAATATATCGAGTAAAGTTGGTAGCATTTACTTACATTTTTGTACTTTATTGTTATTTGATAATTGAAAGGTATTTTGTCACAGACTTCAGCAACATTGTAAGGACCTGTGTGGCGTTTCGTAAAATCTCCCCCACTTTCTGTCCTCTCGAAATAGGTTTTTGCGCAGAACTTTATTTCCAATATTGAAATGCTGTTACTCGCGTTTCTATCGTAAAGTTCTTTTTGAACAGACTGAGCTATTATAATGTACTAAAAGTAGCCATTCTTGAATGCTTCTTTCAAATTCCTTCAGCTTTAAGTAACTAAGTGGAATTCCTCTTCCATTTAAAAACGTACATTACGCATACACGCACATAATAAACATCAACACTGTGGAGGCGCAATGGCCCAGTGGTTAGGGCAGCGGACTCGCGGTCATAGGATCGCGGTTTCGATTCCCAGACCGGGCGTTGTGAGTGTTTATTGAGCGAAAATACCTAAAAGCTCCACCAAGCTCCGGCAGGGGATGGTGGTGGTCCCTGCTGTACTCTTTCACCACAACTTTCTCTCACTCTTACTTCCTGTTTCTGCTGTACCTGTATTTCAAAGGGCCGGCCTTGTCACTCTCTGTGTCACGCTGAATATCCCCGAGAACTACGTTAAGGGTACACGTGTCTGTGGAGTGCTCAGCCACTTACACGTTAATTTCACGAGCAGGCTGTTCCGTTGATTCGGATCAACCGGAACCCACGTCGTCGTAACCGTCGGAGTGCTTCCATCCCCATCCAAACATCGACACATACATTTAATGGGTTCACCATTCTCTCCTTTGATACGAACTTATATCATTATACTTTTATTATTAATTAGGCGCAGGGGTGGCTGTGTGGTAAGTAGCTTGCTTACCAGCCACATGGTTCCGGGTTCAGTCCCACCGCGTGGCACCTTGGGCAAGTGTCTTCTACTATAGCTTCGGACCGACCAAAGCCTTGTGAGTAGATTTGGTAGACAGAAACTGGAAGAAGCCCGTCGTATATGTATTTATATATATTCTCTCCACACTACACCACACGACTTTACACATCACATCATATATGATGTGCCATACTAATACTACAACCAACTATCATACTAATACATAATACATACACCCACCCTATACATACACACGTCCAGACCTCTCATACGCACTAATACTCTCTCATACACACACACACACACACACCTTATACATACTAATAATACTAATACATACTAATACATACAACCAACCCTATACATACACACGTCCATACCTCTCATACGCACTAATACTCTCTCATACACACACACCCACACACACACACACCCTTATACATACTAATACATACACCAACCCTATACATACACACGTCCAGACCTCTCATACGCACTAATACTCTCTCATACACACACACACACACACACACACCCTTATGTTGGAGCTGGTCACTCAACCCTATTATCTCTCCTAATTTCGCTCTCGCGTCTCCTGTTTGATCTTTGACTTCTGGCCGAAATCAGATCGCCATGTTGGTTCGTTAGTTACTGCACGCATTTTTTTCTCTCCTTCTTTCTGTGTGTTTTTCTCTCTGTGTATCTTTCTGTTGAAGAGCGTAGGCTCGAAACGTTAAAGACTTGTTTTATTTATATTTCCTGAGCGCCATACTAATATAATTGTTTGTTTGTTTTCCACCAGCCTTCGTCTTTTGTCTATTTTCATAAAGCTTCCCTTTATATATTATGCGCTCACGTGGTCTCACTTTCATCCTATATTCTACCAATACCACTATCAACACTTACCTCTACCTTGGATTTTCTTTACCTCTTGGATACTTACCATTGGCTGCACCTCTCTTTCGCGGATCAAAGTGACTTTGTTATTGATGTGAAATCCTTAAAAAATATACTACGACGTCTACACATTCTAACCTTGAACTCTCAACCTTGAACTTGTTCGCAATAACTGTTCCCGTTTGTTGTATTTTTATTTTCTCATATATTACCACTTTTTTACATTCCTTTCATGCTTTCCACAGTTTCCTGCATTTTTGTTCTCCTTTCCGTCTTTCTTCCTCTCTGGATGTCCATACTCTACTCTGTTCCTCTGCCTGCACACCCCCTTTTTTTTCCTCCCCCTCTCTCTGCTTCCCTTCTTTCTTTCCCTTTTCCGTTTGCCCCGTCTTCTGCCCCTATACTTGCTTATCTAGTTTTTTCATACGATTATTATTTTTTGGTTTTTTTTAACGTTTGTTTTTTTCCCCCTTTTTTTTCGCTATCCTTTTTATCTATTTTTTTCATACGATAATTTTTTGTTTTTTGTTTTTTGTTTTTTTTTGTTTTTTCGAACGTTTGTTTTTTTCCGCTATCCCATCATGCCGGATCCTAGGTCCTACCTCCTCACCGCTCCATCATCGTTTGAAGGATCATCTCCGTTTTTCTCCCGTATGCTGCCTCAGCTGTCGTTAATCTCTCTCTACTTCTTTTAAAAACAACCCGCTTCTCTAGCCATGTCTCTTTCCTAAGCCGCTGCCTACATCACCGACTCATCCCTAAAGTTTCCGCCTCACTTCCACCCTGCACTCCACTCGGATTCTTCCATCTTACCCATACTCCGCACCACATCTTACCGCCTTATGCGGGCCACCATTCGCTCCAATCTCTCAAAACTACATACCATCAACCGCCTTCTTCCTCCTGCTTTCTCCACATTCTTCTCCTCTCTGCCGCCTCTCTATGCTCCAAACACGCTACGCTTCATTATCCATTTGAATCACCTCTTCCATCAATTCTTTCTGATACCAAACTTCGAACAACTCCATCACTCTTCCATTCACCCTACCCGACGTCACTACCCCAACTCCTCCACTACTCATCTCCCCTCCCGATAGGCTCCATCCACCCACACCTAACCCCACTGCCCCTCCCTACAACCCCTTCTCCCTTCCTGATAGGCTCCATCCACCTACACCTAACCCTACTGCCCCCCCCCCAAACACCCACCACACACCTCCCCAATCCTTCGCCCTCAGACCTCCACGAGACCTACCACCCCTCCTACTTCTATTCCACCCACCCCTTCTCCACTTCCGTCTGTTGTTACCATTCCCCCCGATCTTCCTCTCTCTGCGGCTGAACGCTCCGTCCTTGGTAGGGGTCTGCGTTTCATCCCCCTCACTCCAAACTGTAAGGAATTCCAGACGCGAGGTTGATGTCCACAGCTTTGTGCGCCGCGTCCGGTTGGGTGCGCATTACCACGACTCGCCACCACACCCAACGAAGAGGACTGCTTCACTGGCCGGGCCGCCGACCATCCCCGTGGACGCCTGCCCCTGGCCAGTTCCTAGCAGTGGATCTTTTCGCGGGCGCTTCTCAGCGTGCATTGGAGCGGTTCAACTTCTCCGGGCGCCAACGCCGCCTCAACATCTCCCCGGCTGAGCTCTTGGCTCTTCGTTCCCTCCAACGCGCGCTGACATTATCATCAAACCGGCTGACAAGGGTGGAGCTGTAGTGGGTGGCGCGCGGACCTCTATAGGGCCGAGGCTTTCCGCCAACTCAATGACACCTCCTTCTACTCCCCTCTGCCTCTAACCCCACACGTAGCTACCAACAGACGGGGTTCCTCTACTGTCCGCGACCTCATCTCGTCCTCCCGTCTCCCCCACACCGCATCCAACCTAATTGTGCGAACCCCACGTACCCCCACCATTTACTTCCTCCCCCCAATCCACAAACCCAACAACCCTGGCCGCCCCATCGTCTCCGCCTGTAACTGCCCCACGGAGCTCATCTCTAAATACCTCGACCGTGTCCTTGCCCCCCTAGTGGCATCTCTTCCTCCCACATCCACGATACCAACCATGCTCTCCGGCTTTTCAACTCTTTCTCCTTCCTCCCGGCTCCTCCAAAATCCTTTTTACTATGGACATCCAAAGCCTCTATAGTTATCCCTCACCACGAAGAGTGCAGGCCTTCGACACTTTCTTGATCTCCGCTCCACCCTGTACCTGACACCTCCACACTCATTCGTCTGGCCGAACTTGTCCTTACTCTGAACTGCTTCTCGTCGCGGGCGAGTTCTACCATCAGATCTCGGGAGTGGCCATGGGAACGCGAATGGGCCCCAACTATGCGAACCTGTTCGTTGGCTATGTTGAGGCCCAAAATATTCTCTAATTTCACTGGACCCACTCCTGAACTATATGGTCGTTACATTGACGACATTATCGGTGCCACCTCACTCTCCCGTGAACATCTAGATTCCTTCCTCTCTTTCGTCCAATCTTTCCATCTAGCCCTCCACTTCACTTCCACTATCTCCAACACCTCTGTCTCCTTCCTCGACATTTCGGTTAGCATTCTTCACTCCACTCTTACCACCTCCATTCACTACAAACACACAGACTCACACTCATACCTCAACTTCTCTTCCTCCCACTCAGAACACACCAAGCTTTCCATCCCCTATTCCCAATTCCTCCGTCTACGTAGGCTCTGTAGTGACGACCATGACTTGAGACTCAGTCTCAACGTATGGCTCACCACTTCACCCTACGTGGATACCCCCTCACCACTATCCACACCGCCCTTGCGAGAGCACGGTCCGGGAGTGTATCTGATCTCTCTCCCCGAACCCGCCCTGTAGTCTCCCGCCTCCCTTTTCCCCTCACTTACCACCCCAGGACCCTACCTCTCCAACGCACCATTCTTCGAACTTCCGTCATCTCCAGTCCGACCCGTCCACTTCACACCTCTTCCCTAACCGACCCCTCCCCTCTTTCAAACGAGCCCACAACCTTCGAGACCTCTTGGTCATAGCTCCTTCCCTGACCCTACTCTCAACCCGGCTCGTTCCCCTGCTCCCCGCCCACGTTGCCGCACTTGCCCTTACCTCTCCAACACCACCCTCCTCACTAGCATCATCATCGACCCTATCCCATCATCCACTCCTTCACCTGCACCTCCAGCATATTTATCTATTGCGTCTCTTGCTCTCTCTGCCATTCCTTGTACATCGGACAACGGGATGCCGCTTGGCTGACCGGTTCGCG
Source organism: Octopus sinensis (assembly GCF_006345805.1). Lineage (NCBI taxonomy): Eukaryota > Metazoa > Mollusca > Cephalopoda > Octopoda > Octopodidae > Octopus > Octopus sinensis. The sequence goes on along the minus strand of NC_043005.1, from coordinate 9,748,042 downwards.
GAACATCTTCGTGACATCCACCTTGCGAACGACACACCGGTCTCTCTCGCCATTTCTGCTCCACCGGTCACTCCTTGCAACACCTATCTGTGTTCGTTTGTCCTTACACAGAGGCCATCCGGATTCCCGTTTGCGCCGTGAACAGGAATTAATCTTCTCTCTTCGCTCTTAACGCCATTTGGTCTCAACTCCCCCCCCCTCCTCATCTAACCCCCCTTCCCCACTCCTCACCTACCTTTCCCCCCGACCCCTACTTCTTCAGTCCTTCATCCTTTCACACCCTACTCCCCTTCCCTTCTTCCCTCTTTCTCCCTCCCTCCTTCCCTCTTCCCCTTCCCTCTGCTCCTCACCTCACCCCTTCTCTCTCCCCCTCTCCCTCCTCCCTCTCCCTTCACCTCTCCCCTCCTCTCTCTCCCCCTCCCCCCCTCTCCCGTCTCCCCCTCTTCCCCCTCCCCCTCCCTTCTCCTCTCTCCCCACTACACCACACGACTTTACACATCACATCATATATGATGTGCCATACTAATACATACACCAACTAATACATACTAATACATACTAATACATACACCAACCCTATACATACACACGTCCAGACCTCAGACCTCTCATACGCACTAATACTCTCTCATACACACACACACCCACACAAACACACCCTTATACATACTAATACGTAATACATACTAATACATACACCAACCCTATACATACACACGTCCAGACCTCTCATACGCACTAATACTCTCTCATACACACACCACACACACACCCTATACATACTAATACATACTAATACATACACCAACCTATACATACACACGTCCGGACCTCTCATGCGCACTAATCTCTCTCATACACACACACACACACACACACACACCCTTATACATACTAATACATACTATACATACACAACCTATACTACACACGTCCGGACCTCTCATGCGCACTAATACTCTCTCTCATACACACACCACACACACACACAACCCTTATGTTGGAGCTGGTCACTCAACCCTATTATCTCCCCTAATTTCGCTCTCGCGTCTCATGTCTGATCTTTGACTTCTCTGGCCGAAATCAGATCGCCATGTTGTTCGTTAGTTACTGCACGCATTTTTTTTTTCTCTCCTTCTTTCTGTGTCTTTTTTCTCTCTGTGTATCTTTCTGTTGAAGAGCGTAGGCTCGAAACGTTAAAGACTTGTTTTATTTATATTTCCTGAGCGCCATACTAATATAATTGTTTGTTTGTTTTCCACCTGCCTTCGTCGTTTGTCTATTTTCATAAAGCTTCCCGTTATATATATATATATTATATTGTGTGTGTGTGTGTGTATGCTTGTGTGTATGCTTGTGTCTGTTTGCCCCCCCCCCTCGTTTGACAGCCGATGCTGGTGTGTTTACGCCAAAAGAGACCGATAGAATAAGTACTATGCTTACAAAGAATAAGTTCTATAAGTTCTGGGGTCGATTTGCTCGACTATAAAGGCGGTGCTCCAGTATGGCCGCAGTCAAATAAGTGAAACAAGTAAAAGAGTGAAGAGTAATTATATTAGTAAGTTACAAAAGAAAAATGATGATGATGATGATAATAATTATAAACATAATAATGATTCTCCTATTTACTATCGAGATGACGAATATTTGGGGAAGGATTTTAGTGGAGGTAATCTGAAATCGAAGAGAGGAACCTGAAATCGATTTCAAATTACCTCCAAGGGTAATTTGAAAGCGATTTCAAATTACCTCCAAGGGTAATTTGAAAGCGATTTCTAGTTACCGGGAATGGGAGGAGTAATCTGAATAGGAGGCAATCTGAAATCGCTCTACCGGCCCTTAGTAGACATGGGAACAATAGTGGTTATGAGATGGTTCCGCATTGCTCAAAACCGTGCAATCTCAAATCAAAACCTGGTTACCGGACAAAGAAACACATACACACACACGCGTGATATTAGGGACAACTTTCAATTACTTCAAGTTTGTTCCTGAAGGCGCTTTATATCGATCGTATATACTCAACAAAAATGGAAGAATAGAAACGGAATTGTTTGACATTATCTGTCACGAGAAGGTGTAATATGAGGGATATTCTGCTCTTGTTCCTTCCTTATTCATCTAGTCCAGTACACATTGCTACTTCTCTTCATATTTTATTTGTGCTTCACTGGCTTCCTCATCCTTTGGGAAATAAAACCGTATTGTATTAATGGTCTACTAATTCAAATAGAAAACTGAGACTATTGTCTTATTGTATAAAACTTTTATCTGTGCCTCGTTATGACAACTCATTATGGAAGATATGTTTAGGGACTCACAATTAATGACCAACTTAAACCTACTTAGTTCACTTACTACTCTAGGTTTTGATGAATATTAACAAACTCATCAACGGAAATTTCTTTAATAAACCTATCTACGTATAACATTTAAATATGTCAACATACAGGTGCAGAGTGACTGCGTTGTAAGAGGCTTGCTTTCCAGCTACATGGTTGCGGGCTCGGTCCCACTGCATGAGACCATGGGCAAGTGTCTTCTACTATAGCCTCGGGCTGACAAAAGCCTTGTGAGAGGATTTTGTTGACAGAAACTGAAAGGAGACCGTCGCATATATATATATATATATATATATATATGTATATGTATATGTGTGTGTGTGTTTGCGTGTGGTGGTGGGGTTTGTATATATTTGTATGCTTGTGACGGTGTTTGTCCTCCCACCATCGCTTGACAACCGATATCGGTAAGTTTATGTGCCCGTAACTTAGTGGTTGGACAGAAGCTACCAATAGAATAGTACTAGGCTTACCAAGAATAAGTCCTGGCGTTGATTTGTTCGACTAAAACCTCGTAAGGTGGTGCTCCAGCATGGCGGCAGTCAAATGACTCAAACAGATAAAAGAATAAAATAATTTTTTCTACTGTAGGCACAAGGCCTGAAACTTTGGAGGAGGCGGCAGTCGATTAGATCGACCCCAGTATGCAACTGGTACTTAATTTATCAACCCCGAAAGAATGAAAGGCAAAGAATAAAAGAAATATATATTTGAAATATATGAAAGCAAAAAGAAAGGAAGAAATTGTTGTCTACATTGCTCGGGTGCACTGCAACCTAGGAAAAAATGGCCATCAGGTTTTTGGCGATTTTAGGAAGCATGAAAGTTTTGAAAAATGCGGTGTCTCGAGAGCTAACGACTGATGAAGGTAGTTTATTCTGAGCGTGAAAAAATGTTTCCAAAAGTCATGGGTGCTGTGTAGTTTTTTTGATTTTGTAAGCATGTACACGGGTGTTTGGAAATAAACAAGGTGCGCAAGGTTGTTGTTGGAAAGATGGTGAATAATTTTGTGGGTGTCTATCAAGTTAGTTGCCAGACGTTTGAGCTTCAATATATCCATGTTCAGGGAAGTTAGACGTTCAAAGAATGGTATGTACATACATACATACGTTATACCACGTAAAGTTTTGCTAACACGATCATTGCTGAAATTAATATCAACAGTATAGGCGCAGGAGTGGCTGTTTGGTAAGTAGCTTGCTAACCAACCACATGGTTCCGGGTTCAGTCCCACTGCGTGGAATCTTGGGCAAGTGTCTTCTGCTATAGCCCCGGGCCGACCAATGCCTTGTGAGTGGATTTGGTAGACGGAAACTGAAAGAAGCCTGTCGTATATATGTATATATATATAAGTGTGTGTGAATATGTTTGTGTGTCTGTGTTTGTTCCCCTAGCATTGCTTGACAACCGATGCTGGTGTGTTTACGTCCCCGTTACTTAGCGGTTCGGCAAAAGAGACCGATAGAATAAGTACTGGGCTTACAAAGAATAAGTCCCGGGCTCGATTTGCTCGACTAAAGGCGGTGCTCCAGCATGGCCGCAGTCAGATGACTGAAACAAGTAAAAAGAGTAAAACGAGTAAAAAAAAAAAGAGTAAAGAGAGTATCGACTAAAACAGCACTACAAGCACCAGGGAGCCATTTTGCAAAACATAAGTACAATTATCATTTTAGATGGCCTCTACACCTAAACTAGGCTCTACGTTGATGCTATTAAAAGCTCAGAAAG
>NC_043005.1:9713972-9738972 GCF_006345805.1 Octopus sinensis | reverse complement strand
CGGTTCGGCAAAAGAGACCGATACAATAAGTACTGGGCTTACAAAGAATAAGTCCCGGGGTCGATTTGCTCGACTAAAGGCGGTGCTCCAGCATGGCGGCAGTCAAATGACAGAAACAAGTAAAAGAGTAAAGAGAGAGAATGCAGGTGACGAATATAGCATGCCTCTGTGAAAAGCCAGCCAACCATGAATTCTGAGAGTACCGTTGGAATAGCGTCGAGAAGTAAATGATGACGTTTGAAATACCTTTAGAGTGGCATGCTTAAACTTGTATTTCTAAAGTATGACGCTAAGGGCAATGGAAAGTGGGAATATTCGATTTCACACAGGCAAGCGTCTGGGATTTAATGTTCTTTTATCGTATGATATTCTCTTTCTCTCTTTTCTCTTTTACTTGTTTCAGTCATTTGAACTGCGGCCATGCTGGAGCACCGCCTTTAATCGAGCAACTCGACTCCGGAACTTATTCTTTGTAAGCCCAGTACTTATTCTATCGGTCTCTTTTTTGCCGAACCGCTAAGTGACGGGGACGTAAACACACCAGCATCGGTTGTCAAGCGATGCTAGGGGGACAAACGCAGACACACAAATACACACATATATATATACATATATACGACAGGCTTCTTTCAGTTTCCGTCTACCAAATCCACTCACAAGGCATTGGTCGGCCCGGGGCTATAGCAGAAGACACTTGCCCAAGGTGCCACGCAGTGGGACTGAACCCGGAACCATGTGGTTGGTTAGCAAGCTACTTACCACACAGCCACTCCTGCGCCTATATATGATATATTTAAAAGAATTTAGTAACAGGAACCTTAATTGCACATTTAGCAATCAGTAATTGCACATTAATTGTACATTTTGCATGTAACAAACGATTATCGACTTATACTATTATTACATTTTTTTAAATGCATTTTTATTGAACTAATTTTTGGCGAACTTTTTTTTCTTTAATCCAGTAGCTTCTAAGCAGTATCATACGGTGTAAATCTTTAGGAGGGCAGTTGATCTTCCCATAATTTTTCACGGTAAGGGGTGTCAAATAAATCTTTCAAAACCTCGTAGTGCCGAAAGACAAATCTTGTGATTTACAAGACGCACATGTAACCTGATCTTTGATTTAAATTTCCCTACTAGAGTAAAGACAACGTTTAAGCACAAGAATTGATCGTAAATGTAGTCCACGAAATGCAGTCTCATTAACTTACAGTAAAGTGATTGTGTGAAAAACATTTTAGGCTCTATAGCAACCAGCGATAGTTCTGTCAGTGACTCACAAGAAACAACGTAAAAATAAATCAAAAGTCATTGTAGTAGAACAACAAGAATTTCAAATCTACCAGCTCGGTCTTTAACTAATAACATCACCAATAAAACTACTGCGAAATTTATATCCGCAATGGCAGTGTAACGGCTCATGACAAATAGATAAATAGTTTACTGACACTATATTTCTAATTGGTTAGGCGAAATAAGATGCTGCAAATATAACTTGAAGTTTAGTCAAATTAACAGATTTTCCCATTCCAATTTGGAAGAATTCGGCTTCAAGAGTAACTGAACTCTGTTATTTCAATCAATAAATCCGAAGTGGCTATAGGCACAGGAGTGGCTGTGAGGTAAGGAGCTTACTTACCAACCACATGGTTCCAGGTTCAGTTCCACTGCGTGGCACCTTAGGCAAGTGTCTTCTACTATACCCTCGGGCGGACCAAAGCCTTTTGAGTAGATTTGGTAGACAGAAACCGAAAGAAGACCTTCGTATATATGTTTATATATATTTGTGTGTGTGCGTGTGTGTGCGTGTGTGTTTGTCCCCCTACCATGTCTTGAGGACCAATGTTGGAATGTTTACGTCCCCGTAACATTAGCAGTTGAGCAAATGAGACCGATAGAATAAGTAGAAGGCATACAAAGAATAAGTCCCAGGGTCGGTTTGGTCGACTAAAGGCAGTGCTCTAGCATGGCCGCAGTCAAATGAACTGAAACAAGTAAAAGAATAAACGAATAAAATAATATTGTCAATTGCTGTAATGCATCTTGAAGGAAACTGATTTTCTCATGACCAAACTTATGCATTCCTACTCAAGTACTAGAAGCATGTACCAGACGTCTCGGTTGGCTCATTAATTTTGCGGGTAGAATTGGGTAGAGAGAAGCTCAATGGACACTATGTATCTGAATTTTAACAGTGCAAACTTGTCACATGCTATAAGCAATTAGCAATTACTGAAAGTCTACACGTTTCCATGAAACGGTGAAGCATTTATACTTCATTTAGGATTATTGACAACTTAATTTCAAACGACGAAAACGCATCTTATATAAATGATATATATGCGCGTGAGCATGCATGTATATTATATGTATGTATATGCGTGTGAGTATATATATGCGTGTGTATATGTATGTATGCAAATGTGCACATGTATATGTACATGTGTGTGCGCGTACCTATGTCATTGTACCTGCTTCCTCCTCTCTGATTCCTATCTATCACACTAACATATATAATCAGATACGTCTATTTATAGAAATTTGACATCCTTGTATTCTTCCCTCGACTTTAAAATTTACTACAAAAATTACTACTCATTTTGGTAACCCCCAACTCATACCTTTTCTCTACCCATCCCTTAATGCAGCTCTATCATATCACCCTACTCACACATCTCACATTCATTCACTCGTTACCTTCTCATCTCTTCCTATCCCTCCCCACTCCTCTCCCATACTCCCCTCACATTATCTTGACCACCAACTAACAGTCATTTTCTCACTTCTTTCACCCTTTCTTCACTTTTTTCACTCTTTTCACTTTTTTCCCTTTCTTTCTCTCTTTCTTCCTCTCATTTTCTCCTCTTGTTTTCATTTTGACCTATCTCATTCTAAACATACACATCTCCCCCACCCCCATCTATCCACAAATACTACCAATACATACTCTCTCTTTTACTCTTTTACTTGTTTCAGTCATTTGACTGCGGCCATGCTGGAGCACCGCCTTTAGTCGAGCAAATCGACCCCGGGACTTATTCTTTGTAAGTCCAGTACTTATTCTATTGGTCTCTTTTGCCGAACCGCTAAGTGACGGGGACGTAAACACACCAGCATCGGTTGTCAAGCAATGCTAGGGGGACAAACACAGACACACAAACATATACACACACAATATATATATATTATATATACATATATACGACAGGCTTCTTTCAGTTTCCGTCTACCAAATCCACTCAGAAGGCATTGGTCGGCCCGGGGCTATAGCAGAAGACACTTGCCCAAGGTGCCACGCAGTGGGACTGAACCCGGAACCATGTGGTTGGTTAGCAAGCTACTTACCACACAAATTTACATTCACACCACAAGGCCCGGTCGAATGAGCAACACAGAATCTACGGTTCCATACTTTGAAATGACTAAACATGAACTACTGGTCGCGTTCACCTGTTCTCCCGCCCGGATTTTCCATTATCCACATTTCCTTTGCGCCAACTTACTACACTCGTATGATAGTCAAAAGACCTTTTTTTTGTAATTTATCTATCTTGTAATTGTACAATTATTTTCCTTTTGTTGTATAGCTGAAAGGCATTTGTCCATTGTATACGTATAATTCTTTTATTCTTGCACTTGCATTATTATTTCATAATGTTTACATTCGCCCAATAGTCGGGAGACCCTTTCTGTTATTTACTCATTTGTATTCATATATGTATAATTTTCCCCCTTCTTATTGCATAGCCGAAAGGCATGCGGTTGTACGTGTATAAATCTAGCTTTCTCGTTTTTTGGTTTCTGTTCCGGTTTTCGTTCTAGTATATATTCATTTGCCTTTCCAAGAGGCTTAATGCTTTTAGCTTAAGTTCCTGGTACCTGCCGGATTCTACGAGGATTTTCCGGACTCCGACGGATGACGAAATCGGTGGCGAATGATTCGTGTATCTTGTTTTTCTCCTGTTAACCGTTTATCGTGCTATCGTCTATTTTCCCGTATGTCGTGTTTTGTTGGCTTCCGTTTGTTGTGTTCTCTCTGTTCTACCTTTGATTATATATATATATATATATATATATATCTTCGAAACGCAGAGTAGATGAAACCATTGCGACTGAAGAAGGGGTTTTTCCCTTGTGTTATTTGTCCTGTACTCTATTTTTTTGTTGTTTAAGAAAAATGTCCAGTTCCTTGGGTTTGTGTCTATGTTTTCGTTTCTCATTGTGTTCGACGTTTTTTTTTGGTGTCCTGTACTCATATATGCGTGTGTATATATATACATGTAGAGTATATATATGTACGTACATATATGTATGTATATATGCATATGTTTTATTTATTAATATATTATATGACGGAACGCATATCCCTTTCTAAGTAAGATTGTTCTTGATATATATGTATATATATACTAATTATCTTTTTTTAATAATTTTGATATATATTTAAATTAATATAAATTATTTAATCTTATCTATTGGCTTAAGTTTTTCATTGTATGTTTTGCCTGATAGTGGTTTTATCTCTAATTTAATATAATATATATATAATATAAAAAAAGGGTGAAATATAATTAATTTAATAAAATTAATAAATTTCACCTAGCCGGTATAATGGGTGAGTCTTTTTTTCCCCTAGCATTTCTAGATTTATAGGAAATATTGCATTGACAAGGACATGAACCTCTAGTTCTCATCGAGAAACGAATTTTCGTCAGTAATTAACCCAAAAGGGCTGTGATTTCGTTATTTTCTTCCTTTTTGCCATATACGGGTTGCAAATCCTGATTGTTTGTGGAGACTTTTTTACTAGTAGGGAAATGGTGACCTATCTGGCTGCCATTTCTAGCATTTTCGGTATGTGGTTTTGAGCAACTTGTTGCAATTAACCCTTTATTATAATATATATATATATATATATATATATATATATATATATATATATATATATATATATATAGTTATGGGGACGTAAACACACTAGCATCGGTTGTCAAGCGATGTTGGAGGGACAAGCGCAGACCCACATATATGTATACACACACATATATACGACGGGCTTCTTTCAGTTTCCGTCTACCAAATCCACTCACAAGGCTTAGGTTGGCGCGAGGCTATAGTAGAAGCCACTTGCCCAAAGTGCCACGCAGCGGAACTGAACCCGGAACCAAGTGGCTGGTAAGCAAGCTATATACCACACAGCTACTCCTGCGCCTATACTTACCACACAGCCACTCCTGCGCCTATTAATTAATAATTCATAATTACAATTCAACTTTTCTTAGATTTCTTCGTGTGTATACAAAATGATGAAATGAACACAAATTTTTAAAAGAATAATATTTATTACCTCAAAAGAGAATAAAAGAAATTCGTCATTTATATAAAGGGTTGTCATTTATTCCACCTGCTGCGGCTTCTCCTACTGGTGCTGCCGCCGCCGCTGCTGCCGCTGCTACTGCCACTGTTGCTACTGCTGCTGATGCTGCAGCTTCTTCGCAGTCTCAGTGACTATTCCTCTATTATCGTGTGTGCGTACGCGTACGTGTTTAACATTTCTATTTTCATTGTCTGTAACCACGGCTAGTATGTGCTATCATCATGCACCTCTCCTGTTAACACACTATATATATATATGTATATATATATATATATATATATATATAATTTCTCTTTCTCTCCCTCTCTCTGTTCTTAGTCTCTCTCCCTCTCTGTCCTTGTCTCCCACTCTGTATACGACATAAAGTCTCATTGGAGACATCACAAAACCAGCCAGTCAACCAATAAACAGTTATATCGGCTATGATATATATATATTATATATATAATAACAAAGGGTAAAATTAATTAATTAAGAAGTAATCAGTAATTTCACCAAGTAGAATTCGGCATGAAAAAGACCATTTCATAGTAGGCTTAAGTAATACTTTATAATTAGGGTTCAGCAACGATTTGCTTCACCACATACCGAAGCTCCAAAGGGAGCCCCTTTTAGAAGTAGAAGGAATAGCTAAAAGTTTTTGACTGTTATTTCTAAACTTCGGTATGTGGTGAAGCAAATCGTTGCTAAACCCTAATTATAATATATATATATATATATATATATATATATATATATATATATATTATATATATATATATATATATATAATATATAATATATATATATATATATATATATATATATATATATATATATATATATATATATATATATATATATATATATATATATATGTATATATATTATATATATATATATATATATATATATGTATGTATGTATGTAAGTGTAATATGTGACAATTATTCGGTAGCCATGATAAAACTCCGAAGCATTTTTTCCGATGGCCGGATAACTGAAGAGATGGCGGCGTGGATTTCCACCTCGGCATCCGAAACTCGGAGTTTTATCATGGCTACCGAATAATTGTCACATATTACATTTGCAGAAAAATTCCTCTATTTACATAATATCGAGCTCAGCTTCATTCTTTTGTTGCCTTACCATTTTTATCAATATATATACATACATATATATATATATATATATATATATATATATATATATATATATATATATATATATAATATATATACAAGATAAGAAAATGGAGAAATACGGCTAATATTGGTAAAATGAGACATACTTATCTACATGGCCGAAACAGCTGTAAGATGTAATCTATACTTACATTTATATTTACTTATATGTATATACTTTTATTATATATATTCTACTTATTATACAACATTACTCTTTTATGTACATTCCTTTATGTACACTGATTTGTTCTGCTTTTTATATTTAGCCCTACAATCTCTTATGTGGTGGTTTAATAAAGTATGTGATTGAGTATTATCTGGTAATTGATATTTGATTTCGATCTATTTCTCCATTTTCTTATCTTGTATTAGTAATTTGTGGTAAATCATTTTACCTTTGCCCATATAGTAAATGAATTGATTGCATCGCAATCCTTAACATTTATGTATTAACTTTGTTGGGTACTTCACTAGCAGTATATTGGATATATGTTATCCCATGGAGGGTTGCATTTACAACCCCTATCTCAATTTGTATATATATATATATATATATATATATATATATATATATATATATATATATATATATAACCTATGTGGGTTGTACATTTATATCGTTATATAGTTATATTGTAAGCATGTCTTTGAATGTGACTATTTGTATACGTTGCATGTGAGAGAAATGTAGTGTGTGATTTTGTTCTTATAGAACAGTATCTGCATTGGAAAGTCGAATTTAACGCTTTACGATTGACAAGCAAATACATTTTAGAGAAATATAAATAAAATAATGCAGATAAATGGTTAAACTATGGCAACAAACGACGAGAATGTTCGGCATCGACTATTGAATATTACCAAGGTGTTTAGCACACTATAGATTCTGTGGTATAGGAAAGGTTTAAATTTCATTTATTGAAGAAGGCGAAAAACATCTCTAAATCTTTGACAGACATTGAGGAAATCTCTTTGACAAAAATGTAGTTTCCTCTTATGCAAAATACTTTTAAGTTGCACGCTTCCTTTCCCTATAATTTATGTGTTTTGCTGTTGTGGAATAGTAATATAAAAGAAAAAAGAAAGCTTTCAAAGAAATGTGATTTTTTACAGATAATTTAGTATAGAATGAACGTGGTGGGGCAGTATAAAATAAATGGATGCGTATTGAAGTATGTTCTTTTAAGAAAAAAAAAATCGGTTTTCTGAGAGCTAAATTCTGTTCTATAAAAATATTTAATCATCTGGTTCAGTGATCCAGTGAAAAAAAAGAAAGGCAGCGAAGATACAGCGATAGGGAGAGAAAGAGCGAATCAGAGAGATACAGAGAGAATGAGAGAATATTCTAAAACGCGAAAGCACACTACATTGACTCTGTTGTTATCTAATTGGTCACTTATCTCATCTTTTAGAATCGATTTTCTGATCCTAAACTACGATTAATGGATCTGACTTGATATTTACCCTTTGCTCACTGCATATACACAAATATATGCATTAAGTATCGAACTTAGATTTATATAATTTAAAGGTATTTTACTGTATAGGAAATGCTAAAAACAAAACTGTTAAATATTTAAAAGGCCTTTTTCGGATGGCCTATCAATATATGTGACATATAAACGTGTAGAAGCTGCAATAAATAAATAGAGGAAAATGTATTGAGTTTTCTTCTGTATTATATACTCACGTATACTACTATAGAGAACAGTGAGAAAATGTGATTTTAAATGGAAGGAAATGGAGTCTTTAGACAGAGAATATTTTGTAAGGAAACTTGAAAGTTAATGATAAAAAATTAACATTCTTTTAGGCGTTATTTTGAAAGAAAACAATATATTTCCAAAGTACGAATCATAGAATACGAATTTGATATGTCATGTGAAAATATCTTACGTCAACAAAAATTTGAAACTTAGGAAGATATTTTTTCCTCTGTCACTCTTATACACAACTGCAACTTAATAGTCCGTCTGTCCCTGTCTGCCTGCCTGTCTGTCAGTTTCTCTCTCTCTCTCTCCCTTCTTATCTCTCTCTTAGTTTTCAATCTAACCTAAATATTTACCTTCTCGTTATATCGCATAAAGATAAAACCGCCAAGCGCACAAACTTCCCAGAACTAAATGTTGCAGGAATGATCTATCGGTCAAGAGAGAATCAAATTGTAGAAACAATGAGTTACTAAGGACTGATATATCAAAATAAAAACGTCAGACCAACAGCGCTCCGATATAATGTATAACACAGTTAAACATTCAGGGCCTCTATAACAATTAAACCTTACAGCTGAGGCCCCTTTTTGTAGGAACTATGCATATTTCTCTGCCTGTAACCAAGACTTCTCACATAGCCAGAAGGCACTTCGCCTTCCTTTCGTACGCGTTCTGTCTATCTGTTTGTCTATCTGTCTCTGTCTCTCACTCTCTAAAAAAAGGGCCTTTTTTCCCCATCATACTAGTACGAAGGCATTCGGCAAAAACTGCGTATCCATCTGGCATACATAATTTTACATAAACATAAATCAAACATAGCTGGTTGCATCATATACCCAATTATCAGCCTACAGACAATGATTTCTATTTCGTCTCTCCCCTGCATAAACACCCTATTAATTCATTTAAAAGTTGTTTTTATTCCCTTTAGTTTGTTATTGGGTGTTTATTTTTCGGTTTTAAACTCTTGTTTTACAAATGTTTTGTATATATAGTCTGCTTTAATATTTTTATGTAAGTTAGGTGTCTAATTCCTCATCTCATCTCTCATCTAGATCGTCCCATAGTACGCCCCTATTTATAGGGGTTTCGATTGTGCATACTATAGGAGTCAAAGAGCGCTGCTTCATGTGGTCCCGCTGTTTCCATCTAACTAGGAATATTAGGGTCTCATCCATTGTCTTGTATTCAAGATCCTCTGCATGACATCCTACTAGTTCAAAGCCAGGAATCTTATCAGTTAGGTCCTGCCGATAACTTAATCCATACCCTGCTGCTGGCGTTTCGAGTTATTGTCGTTAAGGGTTTGTCTATCTCCTACCGTTCGACCTGCCTGGCCTGGCCTGGTAAGACTTGCCTGAATATTTCTCTCCCTCCAGCATAGCTCTCCGGGTCAATGGAACAGAGGACACTTCACCGCGACAAGGTGCTTGTTGAATTGGCCGTTGACTACACAGTAGTTCTTCCACCCTTTGACGGGTCTTATTTTTCATCCCGCAGGTTGTCCAGAAATCAAAATCCTCACCAAGCAAGCTTCATGGGGCTGCCAGCTTAGTCGCTGATGACCCAACCATGTGACAGTTTGAGGAGCGACTTGACCAATATCCTTACTATTATAAGCACAAAGCCTGAAATTTGGGGGAAGGAGGATAGTCGCTTACATCGATCACAGCATTTCACTGGTACTTAATTCATCGATCCCGAATGAATGAAAGGCAAAACCGACCTCGGCGGAATTTGAACTCAGAACGCAGCGACGGTCGAAAAACCGCTAAGCATTCTGTCCAGCTTGCTAACAATTCTTATTTCTTTATTGCCCACAAGGAACCAAACAAGGAGAAACAAAGGGATTAAATCGATTACATCGACCCCATTGCGTAACTGGTACTTAATTTATTGACCCCGAAAGGATGAAAGGCAAAGTCGACCTCGGCGGAATTTGAACTCAGAATTTAACGTCAGACGAAATACCTATTTCTTTACTACCCACAAGGGGCTAAACACAGAAAGGGACAAATATGGACAGACAAACGGATTAAGTCGATTATATCGACCCTAGTGCGTAACTGGTACTTATTTAATCGACCCCGAAAGGATGAAAGGCAAAGTCGACCACGGCGGAATTTGAACTCAGAACGTAACGTCAGACGAAACACCGCTACGCATTTCGCCCGGCGTGCTAACGTTTCTGCCAGCTCGTTGCCTTGATTCCTGCTAATAATGACAAATAATTCACTGTGAGCTTCACTAGCAGAGCTGACAGTTCAAAATCAGACGATATTTCATCTTGAATAAGAATTAGCCAGTTTGTTTCATAGATGTCACTTTCGGTGATCACTCGAGCTGAAGCATATCGTCTTTAAATAGCTAGATAAACATTAAATAATATAGACCTAAATACATTACGCTTGGAAAAATTATGTGGAGTTCATAATTGGAAAGACTTCAATCACAATTATATTGAAATAGACCTGACCTACTATTGAATAATTATACCGGAACAGAGCTTTGCTAACTAGCATTGCCATATAATCTCATTTTTGGCAGTGTTACATAAGATCAAAAGACAGTTAAAAGATATTAATCAAAGCTTTTATCACAGAATCTTTCTTGATACACTGTATGCGTTCACTAATTCCTTCTGTCTCTCATGCCTCAACATTTTCAGTGAGGAACCCAGATTTCCGAATTTTTTCCGTATGGAATGCAAAAGGCTCAAGGAAACTTCTTTCAAACACAAACTTTACGGGAAAATCAGTTTTGAATTTTGAAATCTCAAATTAGTTGAATTTGAAACCATTCTTCGACTTCCACTCGGAATGCATTAGTAAATTCCTGGGATCTTTTCGGTTTGAACGGCAGTTTTTAACATAATTTCTAGGTAACTAAAAATAAATAAACTTCGTATACTGGTAGAATGTGATTATAAAACATCTTTTTCTCTTGGCTTTACTGAGAAAATTCTATAGTTTGTAAGATATTTTTTGTTTTTTTTTTCTTCTATTTCTTCAATTTCAACCAATCAAATACGTCTATTGAGTTAAAAAAACATTCTGTGCCGTATGAATATGTCCCTCGTTTAAGAAACATATTGGGTTTATTTACATTTGTGAAGAAAAAAAGATATCCTTCCCCCCACCGCTAACCCTAACCCTAAAACAGATTGAAATGCAATAGATCGATACTAGCGTCATAATTATGAGTGACAATTTCATATGACACCGCTAGAAAAAACTGCCGTTCAAACCGAAAAGATCCAATTCCTGTTGGGCTGAATGCAGCGACAACTAACCTTACTATCAAGCTATCAAGACAAAATCTTCTGTAGTGAAGCTCTGACAACTCTTCACTGGTCTGTAACTTTTCTGTCTCTTTGCTCTTCCTAAATACTAATCTTTTGCTTCAAGTAACGAATGAAGTATAAGTGATTAATATTTGACTTCAATTTCTTACGACTGTTTAGATACTTCTGACATACACAAGACAACATTGACAAATTACCGGCGAAGACGACATGCTGTTTATATATTCATTAAATGAAAACTTCTCATGAGAATCACTCTCACTCACAGACACACACAATAACACAGACATATTTGCATAAGTGAACGCATTCTTCTTCAGTGCATATCGACATAGTGTTACAACTGACGTACATTCACTTGTGAATGTATATGAGATACATACACCTATATATACATACATACACACACATATCTATATCTAACTATATCTATATATATATATATGTATATATATATATATATATATATATATATATATATATATATATATATATATATATATATATATATATATATGTATACATATACATATATATATATACATATATGTATATATATATATATATATGTATATGTATATATATATATAGGTATATGTATATATATATATATATATATATATATATATATATTATATATATATATATATAGATAGATAGATAGATAGATAGATAGATAGAAGATAGATAGATAGATAGATAGATAGATAATAGATAGATAGATACTCTTACTATTTTCTTTTACTCTTTTACTTGTTGCAGTCATTTGATTGCGACTATGCTGGAGCACCACCTTTAGTCGAGCAAATCGATCCCAGGACTTATTCTTTGTAAGCCTAGTACTAATTCTATCGGTCTTTTTCCCGAACCGCTAGGTTACAGAGACGTAAACACAGACACACAAACATATACACACACCTATATATATATATATAGATGGGCTTCTTTCAGTTTCCATCTACCAAATCCTCTCACAAGGTTTTGGTCGGCCCGAAGCTATACTAGAAGACACTTGTGCAAGGTGCCGCGCAGTGGGACTGAACCCGGAACCATGTGGTTCGTAAGCAAGCTACTTACCACACAGCCACTCCTTCGCCTACATATATATATATACATATATATATATATATGTATATATATATGTATATATATATATAAATATGTGTGTGCGTTTGTGTGTCTGTGTTTGTCCCCCTAGCATTGCTTGACAACCGATGCTGGTGTGTTTATGTCCCCGTTACTTAGCGATTCGGCAACAGAGAACGATAGAATAAGTACTGGGCTTACAAAAGAATAAGTCCCAGGCTCGAGTTGCTCGATTAAAGGCGGTGCTCCAGCATGGCCGCAGTCAAATGACTGAAACAAGCAAAAGAGCAAAGAGCAGGAAAAATTAAAATGCAGAAACATACAGACGTGGATACATGCATATATACACATGCAGATACACGAACAGAGAATCTATGTACTAGGCTAGAAATAGTTACCAAATCTCGCTTAAAAAGAAAGGTATATGAATGCAAGATAATGAAGGCCGCCGTCTGATACTGGAAATGATTAACATGAACAACAAAGACTGGCAGAGCCCATGGTTTATTTTGTGGTGCAGTGTCAGCCATATTCATCTGCCTTTACAATTCTTTGATCTGTTTCTTGGAAATCTTGTCAAATTTATTTATAAACTTTAAACTGAACTTCAATTGTTTTATAAACCTAACAGCGTGGTGGTACGTAAATAAACGACGTAAATTAACGAAGGTATAAACCTGACGTAAATACACGAAGTTGACTACTTTCACTTCTGACAACTAAAAGCATGACAGTGCCAATATTTTCAATCATGATTTCTCTTCGAGTCTATTTTCTCATCCTCAGGTGCAAAATATTCTTACCTGTTATTATCGTCCATATTTTGCCTTCCTTCTTTCTCGATTATATAATAGGAAAAACTCACGTTTTTCTTATTATATTCAGCTTCGTCGGCATTTTCTCGCTCAATTTCCTTGCAATAATTTATTTCCTTTCAGCCTCTTTTAATGCTTCTCGTTGCTCCTTCTCTCACTTCATTCTTAATTCTCATTTATTCTCTCTTCATTCTTCATTCTCCAACCTTTTCCTGTTTCTTCACTCTCATGATTTTATTCTCACCGCGCCGTGCTCTATAATTATTGCCAGCCGTAACACACCATCCGTTCTGGTAATTAAATGGTTTAAGAAGCATTTTTTTTAAACACCTGTATACAGAATGTACTGTTAAGCATAGTTTACGAAGGAAGTTAAGAACCCGATTATTGATACATAGCTAGTCTGAAAAATATCGTATCCAGGCCTTGTCATCATATACATTATACTAAGGTAGATAGGAACACAGCTATTAGAATATAGATGATAAAATAAATAGATGTTTGATTGTGATGACAATTACTTGCTCTAAATACGCAGGCGTGAAATTGACAGGTAAATAGTGGCAGAGATAAAGAGAATACGAGAGACAGAGAAGGTGTGAGAAGAAGAGAGAGAGAAAGAGGGAGAAAATAAAAGAAAGTCAAATAACCTCTACTTGCACGTGTACCCATAGACACCCATGCAAACGCTAATGGCGTGCACTCATACACACAGCCACATTATATCGCACACTTAAGCATGCAACTAATTATCACAGTGTGTGTATGTGTTTACACAAAGAGCATTCGTTTGTGAGTCAGTGTGAGGATGAGAGAACATCCTGGTAGCATTAGTTTCAATCTGTCTGCCTGACCGTCTGTCTGTCTGTCTGTCTGTCTCTCTCTCTCTCTCTCTCTCTCTCTCTCTCTCGCACACATACGCACACACACTCTCTATCACAAACACTTTTGCTGTCCTCTTTCCAGAGTGAGGCAGATTTTGTACTTTTGAGTCAACTGTCATTTGTACTTTACTATAAGAGATTACGCACATCTTTGGCACTCACTCCGTCGGTTACGACGAGTGTCCCAGTTAAGCTGATCAACGGAACAGCTTGCTCATGAAATTAACGTGCAAGTGGCTGAGCACTCCACAGACACGTCTACCCTTGACGTAGTTCTCGGGGAGATTCACCGTGATACAGGGTATGACAAAGCCGCGTGGAGCTTAGGTGTTTCGCTCATAAACACACACATCACCCGCTCTGAGATTCGAACCCGCGATCTCTCAACCGCGAGTCCGCTGCTCTAACCACTAGGCCATGTGCCTCCTCATGTACCGTAGTACTCGACTGAAATTTATTTTATCGACTCCATAAGGATGGACTCAGTCGACCTCGGAATAATTTGGACACATAATATTATACACATTCATGCGATTCTATCTGTCTTTCTATAAATGTGTGTGTGTGTACACATGCATACATGCATACATAAGTAAATACATACATACATATATGTGTGTGTATATATACACAGATATGCATAGATATTCATTGCTCACACTCATGTACACTAATATACACATGTACATATAAACAGCATCATATGTTGCATAGGAGGAAATGCAATTTATTTCATCTATATTTTCCAAGACATCATTGCGTTCTAATAACTTTGGTAATAATTCATTTACTGAATGGTGATTTTGGACATAGCCAAGAATTAATTATAACATAATTATGCATTGATATCTTCACAAATCGATACCGAACTCCTGCACATAACTAAGCAAAAGGAAAAGAAAGAAGTAAAATAAAAATGAATGTCTTCCTGCGAATTTATTAACCTAATAATATTCTATTGCATATATTTTAATTCGTCGTTTTTTATATCTAAAAATGAAAAGTGACTGTATTAATCTCTTACGAGACATTTTTAATCGCAATTAGTCGATAGTTTGCAATTGAGAGTAAATAATTAAATCTTTAACTTAAAATGCTCAAGAGCTATGCAAATATACTTTATTATTTCCACAAAGTTTCGAGTTATTATATATCGCATTTCCAGATCTATTCAGCTCCACTAAATAAAGATTTAAACAAATTTCTCATTTCTTCTTTTTGTTCTCTTCTATATCGAGACTCTGCTCTGAATGTGAGTTCTAACGAAATGCTATTCTTAGCAAGTATTACCATTCATCATTGCAAGACAACAGTTAGTAAATAATTGAGTAATATTATTCTCTCTTATGAGCAGCTATTAGTTTAGAAGCGGAAATTCTGGAATATTTTTTGACAGTTGCAAGAGTATATTCCAGCTGCACTGTGCCAATCACTCGTTTCCTGTTCCGATCTTCTTGGAAACCAAATTCTAAAGCCTAGCCTTTAGAGATTTTGTCACATAGTAATATAATCCAATGATAAATATGGCCATGGAAAATATACTTCTCATTAGTATTAACACACTTGTCACTGACGAAGCTTTTTTACATTCACCTGTGTCACATTTCTAGAAATATAACGTTCCCTAATTACCCACGAGACTGTGTTATGTATGGGTTCAGAAATGGTATAATGATAACAAAAAAAAAAACACAACATTCTCATTCACGAACAAAATACGATCAGTAAAATTTGTCAACGAGTTTAAGTGATAAAAAAATTGCTTTTGATTCATACACTGCTCCACATGATTATGGTAAACGACATCCAGGATCATCAATCTACAAAACGTAAAACAAAATCACTCTCAAATCATATCTGATGGGTTATTTTTATGAGATGGAAACTGTAGAAGTACTATTAGTTATCTATGTTTGATAATATAATTAGGCGCAAAAATGGCTGTGTGGTAAGAAGCTTGCTTACCAACCACATGGTTCCGGGTTCAGTTTTACTGCGTGGCACCTTGGGTAGTGTCTTCTACTATAGCCTCAAGCCAACCAAAGTCGTGTGAGTTCATTGGGTAAACAAAAACTGAAAGAAGCCCCTCGTATATACTTGATCAAAGGCGGGGAATGGATTAGCAGAAATGTTATAAAGCTCTAGAAAATTACATTCTAAGTTCAAAATCACCGGGATTAACTTTGTCTTTCATATGTCTGGGGTCGATAAAATAATTTACTAGTTAAGTACAGGTGCCGATATAATCGTCTTTATCTTTCCACAAAATTTCATGCATTGGGCCTACATCAAAAGCTATCATTTTATGATGATTCACCCAACTGTTTTACAAACCACATTACAAGATTAATTGCAACACGTTGCAGATACAAGTGCTACCACATACTGGACACTAGTAGGCTTATAGAGCCGTCAGAAAAGAATGTGCACCTTTGAGGCCTTCCTCTCAACAGCATTATTCTGAACACACATATTGTGCTTCCCACTTCCTGGCTCTTTTGGTATCTAGTGAATCACGCCGTGTCTTCTGTTCTTCGACATTCTTAGCTACATCACTGTTATTCATTTGATAAATTCCGCCAAATTTCATTTGTTAAATTGTTTAAATTGCAGGATGTTTTCATGCACACTACACTTATGTACTTTTGTATGTATATACATATACACGCACGCACACACACACACATACACTCACACACACAAACACACACACACACACACATATATATATATGTGTGTGTGAGTGTGCATGTGTGTGTATGTATGTACATATACATACACACACACATGCACACACAAACACACGCATATATATGCACATATATATGTGCCTGTGTGTGTGTGTGTGTATAAATATTAACATACATATGTAGAGAATTTTTGAATCCATGAATAGATGTGTATATATATATTTATTTACATTTGTAGCGCTTTCTTCCGTTATCGGGTGTATCAAAACGTGGTTTACAGTAAGTTTGTTTCGACTTTTTATATAAAATTGAAACTGATGATGTTTTAGAAAGGTAGAGAGAAGGGGGAGAGGGGGAGATGAACAAATTAGAAAGGAAGGTACAAGATGGGAGGAGAGGGGAGAGTGGATGATAGTGAAGGTAAAGAAGCGAAATGAGAGAGTAGGAGAGTGTTGTGCGGGTTTGTGAAGGAAGGGTAATGGCAGAAGACAAAAGTTTGAGGGGAAGGGGAAGGTAAAAGAGGCGTGGCTTTTTTTTATCAGCGAATTCTAAAATAACCATGTTTGGCCCCTTCCAAACATAACCTGTACGAAACCAATCAACCCTGGGGAGAATGTATATTTCCATGGACATTCCGCACCCCCCCCCCTCAGATTATATTTATGATTTCCTATGTTTTGTGAATTCTGATCGTTTGATTTAGTTGTATTTATAATTGTGAATATATTCACTTAAGAAAGGTATTTTTCATTGACATTTAGATTTTCCCCTCTCCCCCTTTTTTTAAAACTCAGACCATATTTATGATTTTTTTTAAAGAAATTCAGATCATATTTATAACTGAGAAACACTTTCCCACACTTATACTTTTTTTCAGATTTTATTTAAAACCATAAAAATCACTCCTTTAAAAAAGTAGCCATACACGTCTAAATCAAAAACAACATCTGGAATATTAATAAAAAATACTTGACCACATCCATACAACCATTCTACCCACCCCTTACATTATAAAATTGAAAAAACAAAGACCTACAGATTTAGTAATATTGGAGAGAGTCAAAAACAACATCTGGTTTTCCAATTAAAATCTTTGACCACTTGAATACAAACGTTCCTTTTTTCCGACCAAAAAGGTCACTAAGTGGAAAAACAAAAACAAACAAGTCTGACCACACTGATACAAAAGTCACGCCTCCTTTACCCCTAAACTTATTTCTTCTTTCTCTTCCCTTCCTTCACAAACTCCCCAAATACATTCCTTCTACTTTCTTTTCTTTTCTCTATCCTCACCATCCCCAACTCTCTCGGCTTCTCTCACCCATGCATCTTCCTTTCTAATTTGTTCCTCTTTTCCTTCCTCCTCCTCTCTCTCTCTCCCTTCCTTAGACATCATAACTTTCAGTTTTATATAAAAAGGATGAAGCAAACTTACTGTAAACCACTTTTTTGATAAATCCAATAAGGGAAGACAGCGCTAAAAATGTAAATAAAAATATATAAACGTCCAACATTTTGACTACCTTGTTATTCTCAATAAACATACACACACACACACACACACACATACACGGCCCAGCACAAACATATACACAGATATACAAGTGTATATATTTAGTCAAACTGAGACACGTGTAGTATCATTAAATTTTCAGAGAGCAAGCGAGCAATTTGTTTGAAATGTAATGAAAAACACTGTCTGATAGAGATGTACGACTTCCTGTTTCTGAAAGATATTGATAAATGATATCGTACACATACTCACGCATGCTCACTTGTCTATAAAAGTTCATGCGTTCCATGTATATACACAGCTATACAGTGTACATTCATGATCTTATGAAGTTAAAAGTAAGACAAGTGACTGGAGTGTGCTGCAATGTTTAGCTTATGTGCTAAAATACAACTGTTTTCACAGAAAATAATATTTTCAAAGGGATATTTAATTCTGCTAAGCAGTAAGGCAAACATGTATGCGTAGCATTGGGGACCGCTGGGTAAATATTACTGCCAATCAATAAATTGCCACATAATCTCAGGAATATTTCTACAATAAGCACCATAATGTCTTGGGAATTATTGCTGGTGTACTGAAGTATAATTTTCACACAGCCTTTCCAATAATAAATAATGGTGGACGAAAGACTTCTTTGAGTATGAAATGTTGAAATTGCTGGACTTATCGGCACCTTATTCATTAATGAGATGTTTCTCTGATTAACAATGATATGCTCTTATATATGTATACAGCATATTTAAATATTAAACACGTCATCTTGTGTTTCGATACGATATGTCATTCGAGTCTTCTTTATACAGTAAGAGATGTATTGGATAACAAACTCCAAAATGATCGCGTGCTTTTCAAGGAAAATAAACCATTCTTACTCATAGCGCCGTTTCTCTTTAATAAAGTTTATGCATCGATTTCATTGGAGAGTACACAACACTGAAATTAAAAATAAGACAGTGTATTTATTTAGTGTAAGCATATACTGTATGTAACGATGATGTTTATTTTTGAATATAAATTTAGCAATGACAACACATATTTTCAGGATGTATTACAAAACATGCGGCAGATAGTAGTAATCGTGTGGTGACATTAAGAAAGAAATCGATTATAGAAAGCTAACATTCATTAACACTGAGACATTTAAATGCAGTCAAAGCAGATATCCTACATGGGACATATAACTGATGTACATAGAACATGTGATTATTCCGTCAACATACATTAAGATACACATCGTAATAACAGAAACAAACATTTCTTTGCACCGGTAGAACAATAGATTATTACAACTGTTTTCTATTGCTTCAATTCTTATCTAGGTGACCTGTAATTAATGATATTCCCTTTTTCCCTTTCAGAAACAACATACCGTGGGTCACATAGTGCAATGTCTAGTTTATGTCTCAGGACGGTAGGTGGAGCTTTAATGCAGATTTGGTTGCTATAACTAACAAATCAAGCAACCATATAAACGCTTCTTTCTTGCATACGCATATATCATATTGTGGTGTTATAAGTATTGTTGTAAAGATAAGAATGCCTTTGTTTTGTATATATACCTTGTATACCTTACATGCGTACCCTCTGTATACCTACATGTCTATATATACATGTCTATATATTGCTTGAAAATTTGTTGTTATTGGTTGTTATTGTCTAGCAAGAAGTCATTCCTGATTTCATTTCCTCCATCTATTTTCAGTCCCTAGTATAGCCAGAACAATCTTATCCAACATGGAGTGTGGAGTGTGATTCGGGGAAAAATTAGCAACTGCTAGTAGCAAATTTAGAATGCATGTAGAATCTTGTTCAAATATACAGTATAATCGGTGCATGGCTTGGGAATCCGCACGAATCCGCAAAATTCCAGGTGCATAATGCCAAGATGGCAACACTGCCTTGTAAGTTAATCCTTTAAACTATTTATCCTCTGCGATTTCTTCATAATGCTTTAAAGCTCAAGTATTTGATCGTGTTTACGAAAACGGTTGGTGGCACTTTAACTTCTTCCCCTTCCGTCTTTATTTTCGGTTTAGTCTTTCTGTCCAATTCTTGTTTACCACAGTTCCACACAGCTTGACTCTCTTCCATTCAAGTCTTAGCTTTACGCACTTCATACCATTTTTGCGAAATTTACATACTGGCATGTGCACCGCTGCATCTTCAGAATCTCATACTCCAGTTTTTCTTGTACTTAAAATTTCTTAAATTCAAGTATCTCCTTCCCTCTTGCACAATATATGAATTAATAAATACTACCAGTATCGCCCGGCGTTGCTTGGGCTTGTAAGGGAAATAACTATATAAGCATTTTTAGAGAGTTGTAGCCAAAGAATAGCAAAATAATGCATTAAAAAAGGAAAAAAATGATGGTAATTTTTTTTTAAATCGTTGACTCATCGTAGACATTTTTAGGGAGTTACTTCCCTTATATAATAGCGAAAAAATGCATTAAAATGGAAAAAAATCATGCTAATTTTTTTAAAAAATCGTAATCTCATCGTAGATGCGCGCTAATATCCAGAAGGGCTCGATATGAATCACGACTATAAGATACTCGGTTTTGGTTAAACTGCACCGCAAAATGTGGGAGTAGTTAGGAATCTAAATCGTAGGAGACAGACAGCACACAACCTCACTTTCATAAAGAAAGATATATGCAGCAAAAATTATTCATCATACAGTGCAACTATACAAAATAGAAATGCCATGATATACAGTAAAATGCGAACTGATATTCCATAGCGGAGTACCAACAACACATTTGGTTTTTACTCCGCATGTCGATAATATAGGTGCCAATCAGTCTACATCTACATAATTTAGCTGAATACAGTCTGTTGCAAGCAATAGGGCCATGCCTTACATTTGAGGATAACGTGCTTTCTGGCTGATGTTACCTTTTGCTTTTAATTGTGAAAGTCCTGAACATAAGTTAGAAACATCAATAATAGGCGCAGGAGTAGCTGTGTGGTAAGTAGCTTGCTAACCAACCACATGGTTCCGGGTTCAGTCCCACGGCGTGGCATCTTGGGCAAGTGTCTTCTGCTATAGCCCCGGGCCGACCAATGCCTTGTGAGTGGATTTGGTAGATGGAAACTGAAAGAAGCCTGTCGTATATATGTATCTATATATATGTGTGTGTGTTTGTGTGTCTGTGTTTGTCCCCTTAGCATTGCTTGACAACCGATACTGGTGTGTTTACGTCCCCGTCAATTAGCGGTTCGGCAAAAAGAGACCGATAGAAAAAGTACTGGGCTTACAAAAAGGATAAGTCCCGGGGTCGAGTTGCTCGATCAAAGGTGGTGCTCCAGCATGGCCGCAGTAAAATGACTGAAACAAGTAAAATAGTAAAAGAGTAAAAGAGTAATATATCAAAGACGTGTTTGCATTCTGTCCTTAGATCATTTAATTCAATGTAGAAGCCAACCTTAATTGTATAATATATAGCATATATTATAGGGGATATAATATACATTTAATCATATCTTACCTGTATTGTTTATGAAATTTTATCAGGTGTAGTGAACCCTTATATTCAGAGTGTACCGAAAAATAAATATAAACGCTATCCAAAGCACACTCGAGAGATATCCTTCACGTGTACTTCAAGGCCAGACCAATGCTACGTTACGTCTGTCTCAAATCTAACTATCTTTGTCTTACCTTAGGTTTGAGGCAAGACTATACCTTCGATGTTCAAGCGAGACTAACAGGAAGTGATATACACAGAAAAGTGTTACTGACAATATCCTACAACAGAGCAAAGGTTACCGATTAATACCTACTTTGACTGTTGCTCAGGTTGAAAGATGGTTGGTCACGTGCCAAACATGGATTAAGATTTTTTATTTTCTATTTATATGATTTTCCCTGTTACGCCTTTCTATTCCTTTTTTTATTTTTGTCTCTTACTATCACTTTTCTCTATTTTTGCCAAGTGCCGGAAATAATTTGAAGAAAATTTCAGTGACTTTATCTGAAGATGACTGAAAGCTGAAAGTGTAGAGAACATCAGAAAATCTGAGTCAAACGATATATTTCGTAAAATGATCAATCAAAGCAAAACTGAATAATGCACACGCACACAGGCGCGTGCACAAACACACAGACACACACACGCACACACACACACACGCACACACACACTCACACACACACACACACACACACACACACAACACACACACACACACACACACACACACACACACACACACACACACACACACACACACACACACACGCAATTACCGTACACCGTTTCTCTGACGTTTCTCTATATATGATACCATTCGGCAATATTCTTCTGTTGCGCAGCTGATCAGGCGACAATCTTCTTTGTTCATATTTGATTAGATGGTTGGTTGAAATACGTATTCAAAACAACTGTGCGTAAAAAACCCCATATATTTCCAAATAAGTCGCAAATATATTTCACACAAGCAACATATCGGCACATGACCACCTTCACCCTTCACACCAAAAATGAATACACCACACGCACACACACGTGCCCGCGCGCGTTTATATATATATGAAAATAGTAATGCAATATGTATAGCTATACATTAGTGTCGTATTTATTGCGTTCGCTATTTTCCAGTAAATATCGGTGCTTCGTTGTGCCATTTATATATTTATATATATATATATATATATATATATATATATATATATATATATATATATATATATATATAAAACTTAGATAAAACTTAGATATGCTTCGACCAGAGATTGGTCCAGGCCATGTCTAACTTAATAGCACCACCTGATAGGATTATTCGAATCCTGTTTAAGTCAAGTTTTGTTCAAGTAGTGAGTTCTTGTTGGGTGAGTTGTATCCAATTATGGGTGGCTTGTCTGGTATTCTTTGAAGGAATCTATCCAGACTCTGTTTGAAGTTGATGGGATCCTTTTCCTCTTTGATCTCCCTCGGGACAATGTTAAATAGGGCAGGACCTGTTGAGGAAAAGAAATTATGTTGCAGTGTACATGTATGTTGTGATCTTGAATTTTGCAGGGGACGTATAGCCCGTGGTCCAAGTCTCGGATGAACCATGAAGCTAATGTTTAGGTCATTTGGGCAAAGTTGGCGGTATATTTTCCACATCGTACAAATGATGTACCGCTCACGGCGACGCTGGAGGGAGTAAAGTTTCAAGGCTTTAAGGCGATCCCAATAATCGAGAGCAGCCATGCCTTCAATTTGTTTAGTGAGAGCCCTCTGGGGTGACTCAATTCTGGAGATGTTTTGTCTTGTGTGAGGAGACCACAGTGGGCAGCAGTATTCAAGGTGTGGCCGTACAAAGGATGAAAAAAGTGGTATGATGACACCTTGTTCTCTGGACCGGAAAGTTCTTAAGATCCAGGAACTCATCCTACGAGCTGTATCGACCTTCTTGTTGATGTGTGCACTCCAACTGAGATCGTCATCAACAATTACACCCAGGTCTCTGATATTGTTAGAGGCTGTGAGCGGTTCCCCTGAAGGAAGAGAGTATGGTTGTTTTAGTGAGGAATTTCTTTCTTCCAAAATGCATCAGCTCAAATTTTCCCTCATTCAGTTGCATTTTGTTTCTGTCTGCCCATTGACTCACAGCATATAGGTCAGACTGGAGTTGAGTTCGGTCTGCTTCTTCATTGACGATTTGCTGGAGCTTAGTGTCATTAGCGAATATTTTCACTTTGCAGTGATGTACGACACTGGAAAGGTCGTTTACATAAATTATGAAGAGTAGCGGACCCAAAACAGTTCCCTGGGAACACCGCTGGTGACTTTTGCTGGGTTTGAGTGCACTCCATCAACTACAACATGTTGTGTTCTATTCGCTAGGAAATACTGAATCCAGTGTAGAACTTTTCCACGGATTCCAACATTTGGCAGTTTTGAGAGTAGGATGTTATGGTCTACCCTGTCGAACGCTTTACTGAAGTCAAGGTATATGACGTCAGAGTTCGAACCTGTTCTCAAGGCTTTGAGTACATCTTCAATGTGGTGTAAGAGCTGTGTTAGACAGTCCCTGCCACAGCGAAAACCATGCTGATTTGAATTTAGGAGTTTGTGGGTCTCCAGGAAGTCAGCTATCCTTGATCTTAACACTCTTTCAAACACTTTAATGATGTGGGAGGTGAGTGAGATTGGGCGATAGTTGACTGCGAGGGATCTGTTTCCCTGTTTGAAAACCGCGATGACCGACTGGGATAGAAACTGATTCGGTATATAACCTGCGTCTAACGAGTTTCTCCAGAGGTTGGTCAGAGGGACTGCAAGTTGATATCCACATTCCTTCAGGAGACTGGCGGGAAATCTATCAGGGCCTACAGCGGAGTAATGTTTGACCTCATTTATTGCTGCTACGATGTCGGTGGCAGTGAAGGTTATGTCTGCGATTTTGTGTTGGGAGTCAGCTTCGTTCGTTTCCCTCACATCAATATCAGTGG
>NC_043005.1:9703972-9708972 GCF_006345805.1 Octopus sinensis | reverse complement strand
ATTACACAGATGTATAAAAGTTATAGAAATGTTAGTTTAAATTTAGAAATACTCTCGTAACGCAAAATTGGTTTACGATATACAATTAATATCAAAATAATTGCAATTTATACTTTATTATCATCTTATAGCGAAACACCAGTACATTTTGCCCCATCACAAATTAAAGCAAAACTAATTTATATAGAACGAACCCCAGTCATACCCATGGTATTTCTTAAAAATTTTTTGTTTCATAAAAATCTTTCCTCTTCCTTAACACGTGTTTGTTCCTTGGGGTTTCAAATATCACATAATGAAGGGCTTCGCAATATTGACTTTTCAAACAGAATACTATATACACTCTCCGTCTTAGTGTTTGCAAAGTGTAAAAATATACTAAAGAATGTTTAAATATGTTTTTTAAAAAAATTGATATGATACAAATTTCAGTTTAAATTTCTGAAGAAATATTGCTAAAGAATTCAATTAATTTGTGTTTCTCGATGAATCAAGGATATCATGAATCACTGAATGTAACTATTTTTGCTGTAAAAATTGCTTGCTCATTTAATCATTTAAAATCAGAGAAGTTTCCAAATCAGTAACAGTTCCTTCGCTTATCTGTAATTGTAAACACTAAGCAAATTTGCTCTCAATGGTAGTTATGTTCTGAAAGCTTTTGTTTATTGCTTTATGTATAACTAGACAGCAGTTTATTCTAAAGTGTTTTTTTCTAACTGATTAACTATAAATTTTTATCAGCATTTCAATTCAAGCAAGAGGGTAAAATGTTTCTGACAAGCATTTTCAAGTACACATAATTTTAAAAAGAAACAAGCATGACTGCATTTGGTCGTAAATGGCTTATTATAGCATAAGCTTCACCAACTCTATGTCTCATGTCGCTCGAATTTGTAATGTAAATTATTAAAAAAACATCCTCGTTTTAATAGGCGTAAAAATATTCAACGAATGAAAATTTTGAAATCTTTCCTACATCTACATGGATGTAAACGTCATAACTCCATTCTTTGAAGCTGATGATGTAAGGTATATTAATCGGAGAAAAATTAGATCTTTCGCTTTCTTTTTTAAAAAATTATTTGTAGTTTTCATATTTTTAGTTATTTAGTTAATATACATAAACGTCCTTACATGCGCATTGATAATTTCCACTTTCTTACTCATCCACCTATAAACACATATATATGTAGTAAAGAACCAGTAAGCTCTAACTTTTCAATAAATTTGAGTCTACTCGCGGAGTGAAGTCAAACTGTGAAACTTACTTTGAAATAATGCCTTATAATTTAGGCACTACACCAGTAGCTCTGAGGGGACTAGTTGATACCATTGACACAATTACTGGAGTGCTACTATATTTTATCGACCACGAATGCATTAAAAGAAAACTGATTGCCAGCGGTTTCAACAAATATCGCATTACATTTTCTCATTCTCTTACGATTTTACCACTTCGCTGCTTCACATTGGCTTAATATCTAAATTCAATAATAATGGATAGATTCGTAGATAGGTAGATGATCCAATGCAAATTCAATAGTTCAACTCATATCTCTTCTTTAAAATCTAGAAACCTTATATTTTTGCAGACCAATGCTAAATGTGTATTCTCATACAAAGTAGAAAATTTATATAATATATTGTGAATTACGCAATATTCCTCGTATGTTATTGCATTAATGTATGTGAACTGTGACACTGAGTTTTCAACAGACACGCATATCATTTTCGTAATTCACAGTGAGATTGCATTTTTACACCGATTCTGTCACTCAATTTCAATTCCAAATCTTTTGTATACATCTTTCTTCCTCACGAGCTTTTGAGATTGAACCAATTCAAAATAGTAATCTTCCAGAGACAGTTGTAGCGAATTAAATATCTATACTGTCCAAAATTATTGCGGAACAATACCATATACATACCTGCATATATATATATATATATATATATATATATATATAATATATATATATATATATATACAATTTAAAAATAGGATAAAATCTTCATAAGAATTTATCAAGTAGTTAGCTTGAAAACCTCATAAGAGAAAAAAAGCATCAATGTGTAATAGAGGGCACTATTACACATAGATGCCACACGCTAGGAGGGACTCTTAGTTTTGACTTTAAGAGTCCCTCCTAGCGTGTGGTATCTATGTGTAATAGTGCCCTCTACATAATATATATATATATTATATATATATATAATATATATATATATATAATATATATAATACATAATATATATATATATATATATATATATATATATATATATATATATATATATATATATACACATGCACGGTTTGCTTTCCCGCTAACGGGTAAGACCAACAAAAGAAGTCCTCCAACCGATGAGAGGTAATATTGTTTAATGTACACAGTGTATAATTATGAGTTTCTTATACTTTCATAGATTGGAGATATTTTCTAGGCAAGTTTTAATAATGTGCCTAGTATCTCCTAGTAATCTCTGGTTCTGCGCACATGACTTACACGAGTTACAAATCAGGACAACAGAACAAGATATATCACGAGAGAAAAAAAAAACGAGAAGGTGTATGTACAAAATGTGGAAGTGTAAAAGAAATGAAAAAGGAAAGGAGAAAAAAAGAATTAGAGTTATGTTTCCTTTGCTGGTTTATGAAGAATCAACAAGAGGGGTCTAAAATCACTGATACAGCTGTTCACTTCGGAGAAACCGATATTCTCTAATTCGCCAAAGAAAACTTGTGCATATATATGCATTTGCTGGAAATTTCAGATCTGGAATTCAGTAGTGCAGCGGAATTCTTAGATCTAAGAAAGACATGCGATCTATCAACTACGTATAACTTGCATTTTTAGATTCATTAACACATGGCATGGATATCCAAGCCCCATACAGGACTGGTCAACTTAGTGTTTTACTTTTGTCCATGTGCCGAAGAGAAGATAGATGTTTAGCACAGCGCCTTTTGATATAATTCTTTTCGGTTATCAAGTGGCGTTGCTGTTATTTCTATCTCGTATACGGCAGATTCTATCATGTACATCAGTTGCGAATGGGCTCTTGGTGCTATTTACGGGTAATGATGCGATTCATATAAGGATACAAATAAAAGAAATTGTAGAATTGTGGAATAATCGCTCGTAAAGTGAAAGCGTATTGGTGGAGGGTTTCTATCGAGGCATTATATCATGCATAGATATCAGCTGAGATAATATAATCTGAGGCAGAGGCGCGGAACTAAGAGCAGAACAAGAAATCTGTTGCCAAGCAGATGTGAACATAATGATGAAGATTAGTGAAAGAGCAAGAATGGAAAAAAACAAAAAAAAGTGTGTATATAAACGATGAAGAAATATTATGATGGATTTTATTTAACACTAATCACCAAAATATCGCGACAAATTTATTTCAGTAGTCCCAAAAGATGTAAATATTTCATATTATTGTATTTAATAGTAAATAAGCTACAAATATGCCAACAGTTTATTGAAGATAATTCAGAATTTGGGCTACTTCAGGGGAAAAAGGTTAGTTGCGAAATATATATCGACTTTAATATACCTTCTTGACTTTTTGATATACGAACGCTGAGTTACAATGAAGACAAAAAAAAAAAAAAAGTACGGAAGACATTAATGACAAAATTACTATAAATGAATAAAATGGTTATCAGAAAATCTTTATATATATATATATATATACACACATATACATATATATGTATGTATACACACACACACACACATATATATATATATATATATACATACATATATATATATATACATATACATATATATGCATGTATACCACACACCACACACACACATATATATATATATATATATATATTATATATATATACATATATACATATATACATATATGTACATATATATATTTATACATATATATACATATATAAATATATGATATATATGTAACTATATATTCCAGTGTATGTTTGAGTGCGCTCGTGCGTGTCTGTGTGTGTATGTATGTGTGTGGAGAGTGTGTTTGCAGTGGTGTTCAGATATTGTATATAGAGAAAAAAGAGGCAGTCAGAATTTGGGATAATTCTTTATTAGCGCTTTCTTTCGTTTAACCGAACTCTTCAAGGCAAAAATTAATAACAATATATATATAAGAACAGGGCTGTTTGAATACGTATTAGACTCACTATCAAACATGAAAAGCTGGGATTCACGTCTAATCAAAAAATTACAACTCTGGGGCAGAGAAAGCTTATAGTTTTGAAACATATATAAAACAGTGGTTCCCGAAGTGGGCGGCAGCGCCTCTGTGGGGGCAATGGAAAGAGCCATGGAGGCGCCGAAGAAAACGAGGGTGAATGTAAGAGCAACAAAATAAAGCATTAGTTAATTTAGGTTTTATTTATGAAATACATATTCTGTTGTGTCTGGGGTGAGTAATTTTCTTTTTGTGCCTTATAATGTAACACACTCACCGGTAAAATTTCCACTTATTTCTCATTAAAAAAAATTTTTTAAAGTTTTTAGTTTCCTAAATTTTCGTTGCGTCTTGCAACCTTTTCAATAGTCTTGACTATTGAAAAGGTTGCAAGACGCAACGAAAATTTTAGGAAAATAAAAATAAGAAATAAGTGGAAATTTTACCGGTGAGTGTGTTGCATTATAGGGCACAAAAAGAAAATGGCTCTCCTCAGACGCAACAGAATATGCTTCAACACACGAACTCATATAAAGAACCTTGCAAACCAAATCGAAAAAGGAATTATGAAATACAGTTGTTTTGAATTTGATGCAGAAAGTGGTCTGTGTTTGTGGTGGTAAGTGGGGTGGGGACGCAAGGAATGTGGTCCGGGTGCCAAGGGGGCAGAAGCCCCCAAAAGTTTGGGAACCACTGATGTAGAATATACGCGATGTTTTATCATGTAAAATCCACATTCGCAGTTGCAGATATGCAATCTTAAATACACTTACAGATACACAAATAAAAGCACTTAGATCCAG